>NC_044499.1:24998763-25036263 GCF_902362185.1 Chanos chanos | reverse complement strand
ACATACCCAGGCATGGATTACACACACACACACACACACACACACACACACACACACACACACACACACACACGCATACATACACATACCCAGGCAGTCCTCCAGCCTCCATCACGTTGGCCAGAGTGACATCATTAGACCAGACATCGTACTGCCACTTTCTCAGCCCCAGTACCCCACACAGCACCCTGCCTGTGTGCAGACCCACACGCATGTTCAGATCCACCTCCGTCGCCTCGGCAACAGACCTAACAACCACACAGACAAATGTCAGCATGTGTATTTGTGTCTGTGTCTGTGTGTTTGCAGCTCAACTTGTATATGTCCTCCTTATTGGACTCAACTTCAGATCACCAGATTGCATACATTTGTGCATGTGACACAGAGAAAGAGAAAAAGATAGCGAGAGCAGAAAAGAGAGAGGGAAAGAATGCAGATGATGGAAAGACAGAGAGAGAGAGAGAGAGAGAGAGAGAGAGGGAGAGAGAGAGAGAGAGAGAGAGAGACTATGTCATCCATTATATGTTATTCATGTGTGCTAGGCTGGTTCATGGGCAGATTCCTTTTTATGTACAGTTATAATAAACTCATTCATTTACAGAGGCAGAAAACCCACAGACTTACATAATCTGGATGTGCAACGTCCAGTTTTCCCTATGTTTTATACAGACTCCTAATGTAGTCCTGTACTGACTCATTTGAGAAGTTAATAAATCAGAGGTGTAAAGAGTACCAAATTATTTTACTCAAGTAAAAGCACTGTTACTATGGTGAAATTGTGCTTCAGTCAGAGTAAAACTACTTGTGTAAAAATCAACTCAAATAAAAGTAAAAAGTAACTTCTTTAAAGTTTACGCGGAGTACACGCTCTTCAAGTGTTTTGGGCTTCAGAAAAGCGAAAATTACAAAGTAAAATACCTCAATATAAACATACTTAAGCAAAAGCAAATATACCAGTTTAAAAAAAAGTACACACAAAAAAAAAAAATCAACTTTGTTACAGTAATGAGAGTAACTTTAATTCGTTTCTTCCATCCCTGTAATAAATGAATGATTAACTCTTAACAGGAGGGGCACTGCCTTAGCCCCCCTGCTGGGTTAGACTAGCCATCCTAAACAGGTTTAGAGCTCTAAATCACAACTTCCCCTGCCCAACGATACTGAGTTACTGAGTTTCTATATCTTATCTTATGTCTCATCCATGGCTGTTTCTAAAGCATAAAATGAACTATGAGTTATATCAGAGGTGACATTTATCTACAGCTGAAATTTACCACAGGTTCTTTTAAACAGTCAGGGTTATGTTTGGGCATACAGTATCAGTCAAAAACACATCATTATCACTAACCTCATATGTAAAAGCATTCTCCTGTTCTCTCTCTCCTCCTCTTCCTCTGAGCTACTCTTTGTGCCTGTCTGCACAGTGTGTGAGCATGTGTATTTGTGATGGTGTGATGTTTGTGAGTACGTGCATTTACATGTGTGCGTATGTGTGTGAGAGAGAGAGAGTGTGTGCGCGCACAGATGTGTGTGTGTGTGTGTGTGTGTCTGCGTGTAAGTGACTGTAGTATGTTTGAGTGAGCAGGGCTTGTGTGTTTGTGTTTAAGTGTGTGCATGCGTGTGTGTGTGTGTGCATGCGTGTGTGCATGTGTGCATGTGTGAGTGTCTGGTCTGTGTGTGTGTGTGTGTGTGCGCGCGCGCACGTGTGTGCATGTGTGTCTGTCCTGTCCTTCCCTTGACCAGTCAGACTGAAGGTATGCTGATTGACATGTGAGGTCTGCTCATGCATTGAGAAGTTGAGAGATGCAAAGAGACTGCTGAAACGCTGTACTCACTCAAGCAGGTTGTGCGAGGCATGCAAATGAGACAACCAGTTTCACACTTGATAAAAAGGGAGGTGTAAACGCATTGCCGATGGTCAAAGGAGATTTTTCTTCCCTTTCCCAACCGCCATTCTGTCTTTACTTTTCCAGCTTTAAAACGGGTCCACAGATCTCAGCTCATAGACAATCTAAATAGGTTTTAATGGATTTCCAAGTTATTGGAAAATACAAAATCAGCTGGTCAAGGTACAAGTCTGTGCCAGTAACTGGGTGGTACTGCTTTTATTTATTTGATTTATTTTCTTTTCTGTGTTTTCTTTTTTGTCTTCTGGAGTTCATCTCCATGGGGAGATGAAGAGATCTCAATGGGAAAGCAGTGTGTGTGAAGGACCATACTACTTCCCTGACACCATGACCTCTGTCCTTTTCACTGGTTCAATGAAACTTTACACACCAAAGCTACCACTGTTAATGGTGGTGCGTTTATAATTATTTCTGTGTTTCTATGTTCTATAAAAGGGTGTGTGGTGTATGTTACCCAAGCCTTGTTACCTGACAAGAGAGAAGGAGAAAAGAGGATAAATGATAGATAGATGATAGATGAGTTCTTGACTGATCCCAGAGGGAAACTGTGTAAATGGTGTTATCACTCACGTGATGGTGTCAATCATGTCCAGGCCCATCTCCACGCAGCAGTGGGCATGGTCCGTCTTCGGCTGGGTAAGACCCGACACGCAGTAGTAACAGTCGCCCAGGATCTTAATCCGTCTGCAGTGGTTCTCCTGTCAATCAGACAGAGAGAGAGAGAGAGAGAGAGAGAGCATGATGGGATTTGTAGGATTCATATCTCTCTCAGTTTTGGAAGTTTCCAGCCAGGGGAGAATCAAAAATAAGTGAGTGACATTTCATTACCAGTAAAGAAACAGAAGACTACTGTTCATAAACTCTTAGTTTAGGCAAACATCTCAAGTGAAAGTAAAAGAAGAGAAAATATTTTTACTGGTTTTTTTACATTGAAACAATGACTGTAACAATCAGTGCATTGATTCTCTTGTGGATGGAAGTGAAACGTAGGATAATGGCATGATGAGGAGTGTAAACTCGCAAAAGATAACGTCCTCATTTGGCTTCCACGGCAGGAGTGTGTTATGTGAGTGAACGGAGTGTTTGGAGAGCTCAAACATTTACAAGCACACTCAGAGCTAGATGCCTGACAAGATGAATGCATTCTCTCTGACACTTGAGGAAGAGCAAGTTGGCTAACTAAGACAGAGACTTTAATTTTAAAACTAAATAAAAAAAAATGCATACATACATACAAGAGAAGAACAAAACAAACGCAGTTTATGAATATCACGTCACTAATAAAAGGTATGTTATTTACTGCTGTATACCATTATATACTGTTATTTACTGTTATATTCTGTCATATACTGTTAAATACTGTTGTATACTGTTATATATTGTCATTTACTGTTATATATTGTCCTTCACTGGTATATACTGATATATATATATGTTGTATACTGTTATTTACTGCTTCATACTGTTATATACTGTTGTATAGTGTTATATACCTTTATTCACTTTTGTATACTGTAATATACTGTCATTTATTGTTATATACTGCTATATACTGTTGTATACTGTTATATTCTGTTATATACTGTGGTATACTGCTATACACTGTTATATACTGCTATATACTCTTACATACTCTAATATACTGTTGAAGCGTGGGACACTGGAGTTCTCTTTAGACAGGAAAGCCTACAGATCTCTGAGGGATAAAGGACACAGAAATCTACTCCACACTGCCCTAGAATGCCCAATGAATGCTGGGTAATACTTATATCGGGTGAGTGGGGAAGCCATGATAGGTATTTGACTTCATGTTGGTGATTGTGAAGCTACCCCTAAATCCGTTTAGCTGTGCAATATGGCAACACCTTGAGGAAACATTATTTACACCTTGGGGTATAGCCCAGTCTTCATAGTCCTCCTCAGCTTCGCCATCACACAGACCAAACATGAGACTCAGTGACTGGTCTGAGACAACCCATAATGTTACTAATCCATCACCCTGATTAACTGCTGGGAACAAGCAACATGTCTGATGCATTTTTTATGTGAACATGTATGAAAACTAAAAAATTACTCCAAGCACCACAGCCTTCTAAAGCTAGCATTCTCTATAAGTAAGCCCAACTGGATTTAAAACATGACAAAAAGACGAGTCATTAGAGCATATCCCATTGAGGGTTTGGGGTTTCGTGTTCATTGTTGTGTGCTCTGTGTATATGTGGATTAGCCATGGCCACCGGCTGATTCTGAATGCCAGTCCTGCCATGAATATCACTTTAGAGGAGCTATTATGTTAAGTTTAGTGATGTTAGTCACGGGCATAGAGGTGTGCATTCAGTTATGAGTTATTTTTAAGGCCGTCATTCTTGTGGGGATTTTTCCACAGTTATCCAGTGAAGAGTCTATCCCTCTCACTGAACACACTCAGTCATGGCCACCGCTCCCCTTGTCCTGACACAGTTTTTTCCCCCCTGTTTCTTTTCCATTCGTGTTAATATATCATGTTGCTCTAGAAACTCACAAAATTCCAAAGGCAAGTCATCTATAATAACACAGTCTCCATGGCATGTAATTCAAACACACTACTGACACCCTGTAACATCTTACAAATAACACATCTACGATCTACCATGCACTGTGGCTGTGTGCACTTGGACGATTTCTTCTGAGCAAACATCTCTGAATGGTTCTGTTCTAATCAAGATCTCAGCAAAAGCATCATGGGCCTCTCTGTGCTTGGTTAAGAATCTTGGGTGTGAATACATACCGCGGAGACCTCACCCTTGTCCTTCTAACAGTAACCGAAATATGTAAATAAATCATCAAATGCTGGCTAAATCCGCCAACAGACAATTCAAACCTGGAGATCTAACTATAACATTAAAACAGTTTCCAATAATATCCAAACTATCTGGCAACCTGTTATGAAACTTCTAAAAGAAAACAGACAATCTGTGTCCTTCACCAAGCACCCTCTGACACAATCACTGACACAATCTGACATGAACTAACACACACAGACATGCACATGTGAATATACATATGTACATTCACAAACATGTGCAGCATTAGGGTGTAGCATCCCCTCCAGCATTAGAACATATGTATGCATGTGTGTGTATACATGCATATGTCACATGTATAAGCATTAGCATTCCTACTGGAACACACACACACACACACACACACACACACACACACACACACACACACACACACAAATATTGCCACAATGGGTTTGCACTTTAAATGAATGGATTATATACCTAGGGGTAACATTATATTTGTGGTATGTAGGTATGTGTTTCTATAATGTATACTTAAATATTTTCATGTTACAATTTTTTTTAAATGAGGGCAATGTTACATTTTGTGTAGCTGTTGGATTATGTGTTGGTTTTTATATTATGGAGCCTGAAAATCATGAGTTGGTCTGCAAGATTCAACAAAAATGGCAATGAATGTTTTTTTTTTTTTAAATCATTTTGCCCTGAGATTGTTCTTTCTCAGTGTAAAGATGTTTAATATTTGATGTTATGCTCTCGTCACATGCATTTTTTATGTGAATGTGTACGAAACTTGACAAATTACTCAAAGCAGCACAGCCATGTCAAACTCAGACAGGAAACAGGAAACAGATTCCTGAAATCTAAAGCCAACAGACCCCAATCAGTGCTCTACAGGTTTGTTCTCCGAGCTGTGGGAAGGGGAAATGAAAATTGAGCGGTTATTAGGGCTTTACACACAAATAACCAGAAGTTTTACCCTCTGGCTACTAACAGGGTTCCAGGTGTCGCTGGATCAGCTGACTACCATGAAGTCTTTTATCGGAAAAAACGAGGAAAACAGTACCCTCCCTGATTACAAGACACCTCATCCCAAAGAGATCGGCGCATTTGTAATAGTTCACCCCTGTAGCACAGTTAGGGAGTACAGACGCAGCTTGAAGCAGAGTTGAGTGTGAGTGTGAAGGGAGAGAATCAGTGAGCCATACATCTTCATTAGGCTGAGCTAGACTCCTCTAGACAGGAAGTTTCCTTAGAGGCCTTTGTGCTAACAGAGCACAGGCGGCTGAGTGAATTAAAGGACTGGGGGCCTTGCACACATTACATTACAGGCTCCCTGCCACAAAAGCTCTGCAGGAGATTTAGTGTATCTGGATTAGTTTGCAAAAACTATCATTCTTGTGACATGTGTAGGTCCACCTAGTGGCAGTGTTGTTTTTGCATTCTGCTCTAGTGACAGCATCCTATTACAATGTCAGGGCAAATGCACGTGTGCTATGGCCCGTCCATGTAGTTTTAGTGAACCAATGTGGGCTAAGGCTACACACATACACACACACACATTATATATGTATATGATCCAAGATAAAACCCTAGTGAAAGGATGCTTGATGCTCACTGACATTTTTATAGTCTTAGTGACCTGATGTTGATCCATGCCATGTAGCAGTTGTAGTGAACTCATGCTAATGCTAGCACATGCTACAGACTCAAAAAACCTGGTGGAGTACATCGAATACACATGTTCAAACCATCTGCATACAAACCAGTGCTATGTCACTTGTCTATAACAACCAAGTGAATCAAAGCCAACAGAAACAATTGAAGGAATACCAGCTCATTTTTTGGATGGATCAGAGACAAAAGAAAAAGCACATTGAATTTTAAATTGCTCCATAACAAAAGCATTAATTCCAACCTGCCCTGGTGCCCGCCAATCACTGACTGGGTGTTTAATGTTTCCAGTCATTAGAAAGTAATGATCAAGTTGGTATAAACAGTTGACCTGCAAATAAATGTTAAGAGACTTCAAGGATTTAACATAGTTTGGGGAAATAATTTTGTCGTAGGTTAGCATCTGACCCATCTTAGCATGGACTGCGGCATGCATTTGAAATTGGTCGGGCCCATCAGCTAACTAGATAACCAAAGAATGAAGTGGCGGTTCAATGTCAACTGTATGAAGGGAGCAATGCTGGTGTGTGAAAATTCGATTCATGTCACATGACACAATTAGCCAATACAATTTTAAATAACAGAATTATAGCTTTCAGATGGGCTGTGTGGGTGCACATAGGGAAGCAGTGTATGATATATGTGGCTACAGATGGATTAGATTTTTTTTTACGTGTTTGAGGTTCAAAAGTAGGTGGGGCCCGGGCCATGGTCCATGACCATCTACCGGATCCATGGTCCATGAATCTTAGGGCTGTACTTTAGCTCTAACAGATAGCATGACAGTTTTGTCAAGCAGTGGCAGCTCTGTTTGAATCAGGGTATCCTGTGTTCCCAGACTGTTGTGTTTTTTTAGGGGAGACATTTTAACAACTCTTTACAAAAAAAAAGATTCCTGAGGTATTTGTCAAATCCTACTGAAGTGATGCTGGCCTAGATCATTTGCAGCTGATCTGACACTGAAGTGTAGTATATTATAACATGGTAACCTTATGCTGACCAAGGCCACAGTGGAAAAACTAGTGCTAGCTTTGTTTGTAATCTCTGTGGCAATGACTGACTCATTGAAATAACTCTGGCAAACTAATCATATTAGCCTTATATAGTCAGTTACTGCAGTAGAATTGATGCTAGTGTGTGTTCTGAGTATATAGCACTGCCAAACTTCTGCTAGCTTGTTCTTTATCCAGTGTGTCAGTGAGAATGGGGCTGAGTAGAAGCTCTTAAAAGCCTCCAGCATGAGCTCTCTAGGGTTAATCTCCGTTTGAGGCTTAGATGCCAATTCAGACCCGAGCTGGATTAACAGGAATCACGTGACCCAGCCTCTCCATGTGCAAGCTGCAGCCATATTCAACCACGCGCACACACACACACACACACACACACACACGCGCGCGCACGCATGCACGCCTGCACACACACACACACACACACACAGAAAGAGAGAGAGAGAGAGAGAGAGGGGAGAGATTCCTAGGAGGAGTCCATACAATGCCCTTTAAATGTTTTCATACATTGTTTAAATGGTGAAAGACAAGGTTGGATCATTAGGGTGAATGAAAATAGGCATTTCAGTGGGTTAATGTGTAATCTTTAATGAACAGCACAATGTATGCTGTAGCCTTTTCTCAGCTTAAATTCAGCTGTGTCACAATGGCTATTAATGTCTGATTCATTATAAATCAATTACTTTTCAGTCAGAACTGCCAAAAAGTGAGAGCGTGCATTGCTTTCTGATGACTGGAGTGCACATCAGAAAAAGGTGGAGAACCCCTTCAATTTTCATTTAATGCATCTGTTGCACACACACACACACACACACACACGGACCTCCTTTATTCTCTTTTCTTGCTTCAATACACACTCTTATGCATGCTCAGTGTGGCATGTATGGCCAAACACAATCACTGCACACCCTCACAAGTGTTTAAGAGTATACCCTACTACATCATGCTATTGATCCTATACCACAAATCGAGTCTGAAACATTAGGGATGGAACAAGGCTGCTTCCCTTGGTCACAGTGTCATCTCTCTGCCTAATAAACAGTGTCTGAGTGGGCCCTGGGGGTCTAACCTCCATAAAATGAGATCAGAAAATGCAAAACGCAAAAGCTGGGTTTTGATATCAATAGCCTACTGTCCCTGAGGAGGATCTGCTGGGACAAATGAAATCGTTTTTTTTTTTTTTTCTGCCTTTCCCCTTCAAAATTAAACCGTAGTTCCACTTTATATGAAATGACCTTAATAACTGTATGTCCAGGGATAGAGAAATAAACTCAATGTCCTCATGTTCTCCCAACTATCAAAACAAATCAAGAAGTAGCAGCCACTGTAGCCAGCACTGTCCAGAGACTGACACCTTCACAGACAGACATCTGCCTGAAATGCCTAATCCAGTATTTTCACACCTCACTAGAAAATACTGGACATACACTGTTCAGACAAGCTTTTTCTTGAATTTATTAAAGTTTATTAATAATGGAAACTATGTTCAATCTAACCAAGAGACAGAAAATAAATCCTGGTCAATGTTCCTGTCAGTGCATGTGAGTGACTCTGATGAAAATGGCTGGGAAGTGAAAGGGTTCAGAAGAACTATACATTTGCCATGAAGCTCCAGACATTACAGTGCAGTGAAGACTGTAATGAGACAACTCATGATCATTCCAACTTTTAAATTCTCAATTTATAGACACTCACAGAGGCACAGACGATCATGTCATCTTGTATTAAAAAGCTAAACAAGGCCATGGCTCCCGCTGTGCCACTGTATGTAGGCAATGTTTTATCTGACAGCTAAATAAATAAAGAAATAAATAACTTCGCAACTGTGTTAACTCCTGAAAGAAGAGGTCAAAATATCTCCAAAACTGAATTCAAACACACACACACACACACACACGCTCACACACTCACACACCACCCAAGCAAACAGAACCTGGGCACAAGAGGAATTCAAAGATGAAGACACAGGCCTCTGTACATCGATCAGAACAGGGAGAGGCAAAAGAACATGTTTAAGGGTGTAGATGAAAGCAAGCATGACATTAACGAAAAGAGGGAGATGTAGGGGAGAAGAGAGGAACAGAGAGAGAGAGAGGAGGCATGTGGGAGTATTATCGAGAGAAAGGGAGAGATAAAATGTGTGTGTGTGTGCGCGCACACGTGTGTGTGTGTGTGTGTGTGTGTGAGAGGGAGAGAAAAACAGAATCGACAGTGGAGAGCAGACAAAGCAGAGCTCCTGTTTCATGTTCTATCAGCATCGTAACCCCCCATGAATCTGCAGCCCCTTCACCATGACAAGTGCTACTTCAGCACTGTTTGAACTCAGAGTTTGGAGAGGAAGAGGAGAAAAAAGGCAGCTCTTCATCACGTTTTAACAGGCTGACACACACTTAGTTTAACAAAGCACTCAGATACAGATCAAAGTTGTCCTTCCTGCAGCTATAAATGATTCACGTTTTAATTTGAACACAGTTCAAATAAGCTTGTTTAAAGAGGGATCAGGTCTCAGAACCTGGGAGAGATAGAATGTGTGTGTGTGTGTGTCTGTGTGTGTGTGTGTGTGTGTGTGTGTGTGTGTGTTTGTGCGTCTGTGTGTGTGTGTGTGTCTGTGTGTGTGTAAAGCTGCTTTTGAGTCCAGTCAGCAAATAAACCAGAGTTAAGAAGCTGAAGAGATAGAAGAGATGGAGATATGGAAACAAAGACAGGTTTGAAGGCAGAAGACACACAGAAAGCAGCAGTAGCTTGACAGAGTGGAGGTGAGAGCTGAGGAGGGGTATGCACAGGCACTGCACAGGAATTCAGTAAAAAAGGGCCTTAAAGAGAGGTACAGAACTAACACTAGTGCCTGTACTATAGTCTTAATTCAAATTGTGAAACACTTATTAAGGACATAAAACATGTAATATTTTGTCATTGCATAAAAAATTATACTGGCACTTTTTTGCCCAACACAAAGGTCATGAGGAAAACCAATTTTGCCGAGTTTTATCTGTAGTAATACTGATTTGCTATTGAATTGGCAGTTTCTAGTGGTTTTCCATTAAATAGCTGACATCATTAAAATGTTTTTCACATCTGAGTGTCAGAGATTAAGATTAAAGGAAAAAATAAAAAGAGAAATAGCCTTTATAGCAAGTAAAGCTGCAATGGGGAAAGGAGACAAATGTGGTGAGAGAAACATGGGGGAGAGGGAGAGAGAGAGTTAGAGAGAGAGAGAGTTAGAGAGAGAGAGAGAGAGAGGGAGGGAGAGAGAAGAAGGGAGAGGGAGAGAGAGAGAGAGAGCGAGAGAGCGGGGGGGGAGCGAGAGGGAGAGAGAGAGAGGGAGAGGGAGAGAGTGAGAGAGGGAGAGGGAGAGAGGGAGAGAGAGAGAGAGAGAGAGAGAGAGAGAGAGAGAGAGCGAGAGAGGGGGGGGGGAGGGAGAGAGAGAGAGAGAGCGAGAGGGAGCGAGAGAGAGAGGGAGAGGGAGAGGGAGAGAGAGAGAGCGAGAGAGGGAGAGGGAGAGAGAGAGAGGGAGAGGGAGAGAGAGAGAGAAAGAGGGAGAGAGAGAGGGAGAGGGAGAGAGAGGAAGGAAGAGCGAGAGAGAGAGAGCAAGAGAGAGGGAGAGAGAGAGAGTGAGAGAGAGAGAGGGAGAGGGAGAGAGAGAGAGAGAGAGGGAGAGAGAGAGAGGGAGAGGGAGAGAGAGGAAGGAAGAGCGAGAGAGAGAGAGCAAGAGAGAGGGAGAGAGAGAGAGTGAGAGAGAGAGAGGGAGAGAGAGAGAGAGAACTGGCAGTTTTGGCAGTTGGCGGTGGGTGATTAAGAGTACTGTGTGTTCCTGGCTCACTGCCCCCTTGGCAGGCCAGGTGGCATGGGCTTGGCACAATATGGGCAGTACAGTATCGGGTGGGAACACACATAGCCTCCGTCCGGTCTGTTTTGCTCTGCACCAGGCCATGCCACTTCCTGCCACCCAAGCAACATGCCAGCAACCATGGGTTGGGCCAGACTGATCAGCCTATCACACCTGAGTCCAGGTAAAGAACCACAAAAACATACAATGCATCACTGGCTGAGACCACTGTTAGCTCATTAGGTTTTGAAGGAATTTCCATTTATCTTCTTAAACACTGACTTTTCTGTATAAAAAAGATAGCTCTTAAAGGTAATATAAAATATTCAGAAGCTGTAAAAATAGTTCTTAGAAAGGATGGGTGATTCCCAACAGGGTGGCTGAGTTTACTTCTTTTGAACTGACTGAGTGAAACTTGAATGACGGTTGTTTTGGCCATAGATATGTTGTGGGTAGCCCTCATACCTGCTTATTCAATATTATAACCACATATAAAACACACATGTGTGTATTGTGACATTGTACACCATTCACCACCAAACCCACAGTGCTGTCTGTGTGTATAACACCGTGTTACAGACCAGCAGCCTCTTAGTCCGACCAGTGAAACAGCATGTCTGTACATCATCATCATCATCATCATCATCATCATCACATACATGCAAAGGATCCCCCTCCCCCAAAATAATCTGCATAGGGCTCAGAATTCCCCGTCTCTGCTCTTTTCTGCTTCTGCTGCATGTTTTGTCATTTAGTAATTATAATAGTCCGTTACCAAGGCTGACAGGCAGATCCTATCACACTTATCAGTCAGTCAGATATGTATTCCCAGCACCAGGCAAATGTGCCCAAGAAAAGTGTTCTGTGAAAGCATCCTTGGAGATGGAAAAGGGGTTAGAACAGAGAGAGAGAGAAAAAAAAACATTTGAATGTAATCCTACGCATTAAAGGATTTTACAGGCATGTGCATGGTAAGTAATGGAGGACGGATTACATCTAGACAAGACAGTGTGTGTGTGTGTGTGTGTTTGTGTGTGTGTGTGTGTGTGTGCATGGTGTGTGATTGTAGTGAGTCCATGTGTGTGTTTAATGTATGTTTAAGCATCATGTGTGCATCATGTGTGTTTGTGTGTGTGTGTGTGTGTGTGTGTGTGTGTGTGTGTGTTTGTGTGTGTGTGTGTGTGTTTGTGTGTGTGTGTTTGTGTGTGTGAGGTGGGCTGCACTCTAACAGGAATGAGATATGCCATGCATTACAGCACAGATTCATTCATATCCATCAGTCTCTGTGTTTAGATTGCTATTGATCTATTCATTTAGCACATTCACACTATAATGCTTTGCTTTCAGAAGCATCAGACTTGTTTTCTTTACAGAATCATGTGAACACAAAGTCCTGGCAAAGGCCACCAAATCTTAGCATTCTTTATACCATTCTGTATGTCTTTCCACCCATCCATGCTTTTCACATCTCTTCCCAAACTTTTCTCCACTCATACACAGTGGCTAAAATAAAAAACACTAACAGGAACTGTCTGAACAAGGCCCTGAGTCACTGCGAGATGGCAGAGCAGCTTCAGTGTGTTTTGGCATGCATTCTGCATGTGTCTATAATTCTACAGGAGGAATGCAACATCAGTATTCCATGAGGAAAACCCCATAATTGGGTGTGTTTTTTTGTTTTTAATGATAGTGTAGCAGGTTATGTCAGCACCTTTTAAGAATCTCCCATAGAGTGTTAAGTGTGGTTAAGATATGCTGCCTGTGGTTTATACTGCTCTCAATTTCATCCAACCATTCAGTGACCATTCAGATTGTGTGGGCGGAGCCGCTGCCATTCTGGCCACTCCAACCAGGATCAAAACACTCAACCCTGAGGCTGATCACACAGAATGGTCTTATACTTAGGAGAGTTCACCTCATTCTCTAAAGGTGAGGCTTGACATGGAAAATGCACCTAAACTGTAAAAAACAAGCACCCTGGCCTATGGGCTCCTTTTGGCATACTCCCTACTTGTCCACTTGTTGAGAGCAGGCTGGAGCACAGTATGCGTTCATTACACCCGGTTACTCAGTTACTCAAACTAAAGACATTGATGCACTCATGTTCCTGAGGAAACTGCCTGCCCATGCCGCTTGTCTGTTTCACTGTGTTCATTTTCACCCAACACAGAGACTGTCTGTCTGTTTCACTGTGTTCATCTTAACTCAACACAGAGAATGTTTGTCTGTTTCACTGTGTTCATTTTCACCCAACACAGAGATTATTTGTCTGTTTCACTGCGTTCATCTTCAGTCAACACAGGGACTGTTTGTCTGTTTCACTGTGTTCATCTTCATTCAACACAGAGAGTGTTTGTCTGTTTCACTGTGTTCATTTTCACCCAACACAGAGATTATTTGTCTGTTTCACTGCGTTCATCTTCAGTCAACACAGGGACTGTTTGTCTGTTTCACTGTGTTCATCTTCATTCAACACAGAGAGTGTTTGTCTGTTTCACTGTGTTCATTTTCACCCAACACAGAGAATGTTTGTCTGTTTCACTGTGTTCATCTTCACTCAACACAGAGAACGTTTGTCTGTTTCACTGTGTTCATTTTCACTCAACACAGAGAATGTTTGTCTGTTTCACTGTGTTCATCCTCAGTCAACACAGAGAATGTTTGTCTGTTTCACCGTGTTCATCCTCAGTCAACACAGAAAATGTTTGTCTGTTTCCCTGTGTTCATCTTCACTCAACACATAGAATGTTTGTCTGTTTCACTGTGTTCATCCTCAGTCAACACAGAAAATGTTTGTCTGTTTCCCTGTGTTCATCTTCACTCAACACAGAGAATGTTTGTCTGTTTCACTGTGTTCATCCTCAGTCAACACAGAGAATGTTTGTCTGTTTCACTGTGTTCATCCTCAGTCAACACAGAGAGCCTAGGGAGCAGGCCAAACTCTGCGTTCCTTTTTTACTCAGGCATTTCCTTCATTTTGGCACCTAATGCAAATATGGAGGTTTATTTTCCCTCAGGAAACAAATCCCATTATTCAGGCATTCATGGCAGCAATTCACCTTTAAACTAATCGAGTTCCAGTCCACAAATGTCTCCAAAAACCAGTCAACCCTTTCATATAGTCTCTTGTATATCAGTAACTAATTAAAAAGTTGGCCTCTTTTTTTATTCTCAATTTCAACAAGTATATTTAGATAAAAAAAAATCCCTCAACACAGATGCAGAGTAAAGCACATGCTTTACAAGTAAACATCTATCTCATCTCGTGTCATCTTTAAAACATTGTCAGAACCCTAATGGGAGACTGACAGATTGACAGCTGTCTGTCCAGTGTTTGATTCATGTCAGTGTAGCATTAACCATGCCAGTCAGGGAGAGTAAACAGGGAGCCAGGCTGGGCTGGATAACACACACTGATTACTCCTATGATGAGGCAGTGTGTGTAATCATATTAAATATTATATGTTCTCTCATTCACTTCACAGTTATATCACACAAATCTACAACGAGAGCTGCGAGCTCAGAGTGCACCTAGCCTCATTTAACCCACACACACACATGCACACACACACACACACACACACTGGCCTGCTTTACATTCTCTTATGTGTATCACATACACATAAAAACCACCTCACCAACCATCACCACTGCCATCCACAAAATAAATAAACAAATAAATAAGTAAATGAATACACACAACAACAAAGATTTAAAGTGGGCAAATTAAGCTCTTTGTATAACAATGATTTTGTCAAGCATGATTGAGTGATCTTTATCTGTTCCATGGGTTTCATGGAGCAGGAGACCGTGACCCTTCCTAAAACTGAAAATAATGGCAATATATAACCATGAGGTGACAAAACAGACACATGGGGGGATGCACATGTGACGTTGACTGACACTAATGCTCTAAAAACACCACTTCTCAAACTAACACGCCTGGTTGTGCACCACCCCAGAGTCACTGTCGCTGGGGTGTTGGGTTGCTATGGAAACCGCCGTGTGGTTTGTGAGGGTGCGGTGACTCACCGTGGCCAATTCGTCAAACTTGCCAAAGAGTTCGTTTAGCAGCTTAACTAGCTCCTGCGCAGTGCACTGAGAGGCCAGACTGGTGAAGCCTACGATGTCCGCAAAGAGAATACTGAAAAGAGAAAAATAAAACAGAATGGCATTTGTTAGACACATAAATGACTATTTTTGTCATTTGAGTCGTGGTTGAGTAGAAGGCTTTTAGCCTTTTGTACTGTGTTTGACCTGTGTGTGGGAGAAAAGCTTACTCAGCTCATCCTCTGCTCCTGCAGTCTAATCTTTCCTGACAGAGGGAGAGAGCACCATGCTTCTCACCACACCATGTTCCCAAGAACAAAACAATTAACATATCACACATTGCTTATCACTGCTCAGAATCTGAATGCTACAGTAGATTAGCTCAATAATGTTTTTAAAAAGAGAGCAAGGCACTTGCAGTATTACAACATCGTAACATAGTAGAGGGTGAAGAGAAAAGAGAGGTGAACGTGGTCTTTACGGCCCGATAAACTCCACACACATGGTTAAAATGAGACAGAGAGAAAACTGCAGGCAACTGAGAGATTTTCAGGTTCACCTACGATCAGGTCACTGAGCTGTTTTTATTTTGAATTTTTTACCCTGTTGTTGTTCAGTCTTCATCAAAGTCTCACTCCTAAAACCTCCACTGATCCAGTCATGTTTCTATGTCTTTGTATGGCTAACCAACCCCAGGGTACACACTCACACACACACACACACACACACACACACACACACACACACACACACACACAAAATAATATGTAAATGTAAATTAAGAGACTGATATTGTTACATCAAAACAAAAACTGTTAGAGACATTTTGGTTCCATGTCTCAGCAACTGTTTGAGGTCCTATGGGTCTTCTTTCATATTCAGGGATTAATTAAACAAAGTATGGGGGTGGTATACTTATATACTTATATCTTAAAATCTTTTTAAGATCATTCTAGCTGATAAAGCCAGCTTCATCAACGCTCCTGCCACTGTGTATGACAGGTGTGACAGACAATACCTCATTTTGGAATGCCCAAGTTTCCATGGACACTGACTAGTTCACCCACACACACACGATAGCCACATCCTTGTAGGTGAGGTATTTCTGTATATGGATAGTTATACGAATGATTTATAGTTATTGTTCTATCATCTGGTTTAATTTAATAAAAGAAGGTTAATGTATGTTGCCAGTGGTAATTGATCATAATTTATGCTGAAATAACTGTCCAGATAGACACACAGCATCACGGTTTACATTGAACTCATGATTGACTTTTATTTTGATATGTTGCAAGAGATATGCTTGTGGGATAGGGAATCCCAGTAGTAGACAAATTGCATGAAACACAGACATGCGCATGGTGAAAGCTTCTCCTGTGTCTCACACTTTTCTCACACCCTTGAAAGCAATGGCTGTAAGTTTTTTGGTTGTTTAATACCTTAGTTAACATGTGTAACTGACCTAGATTTACTTTCTATGTGTTAGTTCGTGGATGTGCAGACTGACAGTAACAAAAATTCTGGTGTTGCAATGATGATAATTTACAATAACTTTACATACTAATGTATGACCATGTTAGTGTATCATTTACTTGTAATTCTGTTGAATGGTCAGCTGTGTCATAATCATACAGTAACTTTGCTATGCTAGCTAAGAGACATTGTAAGTCTTTTCCTTTTTTTCTGTATTACATTTTCACTCATAAATTTTCACCTTTCATACACTGGATTGTCAATAAAGGAGCAAGGCGTTTGACCGTGAAAATCGAGTTTGGCCCACTGTTTAACTACGCCAACATACTAATTGCATAGAATACGTAGCGGGAACAGTACAGTTATATATTCAGAATTATATCTGTGCATTCAAGGTTTACATTTATAAAGTCTTTAACGTTTTTAAAGGTCTCTTTTTATTGAAAAGTAAACAAAATTATGCAAATCAAAAAGGAGCAAAGCAACTCTGACAAAACCCTTCCTTAAAGAAAATGAAGGAAGACCATAAAATAAAATAATCAAGACACAATTACAGAAAGCAAAAATACATAAAGAACAAACCCAACTCAAAACCTTTCTGCTCAGGCTCACCAAAGACCATGTAACAGCCAAACCACTCTCTGAATTTTTATCTTCAACTCAAAACCCTCCTTTAAAGCACAGACATATGTTTTGACCACACGTATACACAACTGAAATGATCTTGTCAATCAGGTTATAATACAAACCCACAGTCTGAGCTGAAGTCAGATCCTTCTGCATTAGTACTGGATCACTTGTAGCACCTCCCATTTTTCAGTCTCCCCCCCTCCCCCGACAGCCAAAAGGACCGTTTGGTCTGTCCAAACTAAATGTGTAACACATTTTTTTCCTTGCTGGTTTATACTCAAGACCACAAAAAAACAAAAAATTTCATGCCCTAAGAGAGTGAAAAATGTAGGATCCAGCAGTGCCTTCTGTCTATTGCACAACCCACCACTGGAGAGCAGCTGCCAGTACTGCCAGACATTTGCTGGACACCCATACACTACCCCCCCCCCCCCCCCACAACCCCCACACCACCTCCCCCCGACTAAGAAGGAGAGAGAGAGAGAGAGAGAGAGAGAGAGATGTTCCAAAAGAAATCTGACTGAAAACATGCATTACAGGTGACTTTGTCCTGTGTAAAAATGCATAAAACTGATAAAACTGACTGTGTTGTTAAAATATGTATAAATCTGTTAATGGAAGCGTAAATTAAGCTAAGTACATGTGATACATTTCGGGATCTATGGTCCTCATTTACGAAACGAACATACGACAGAAAACTCGGCGTACGTTAATTGCCACGCAAAGCTCTGCATTTATCAATATGGACGTCAGCGGTGGCCACGATCAAATCTCACGTCAAGTCTCAACTCGTGTATCAAGTCGTGGATTTGCGGTGCAGCATAGTGGCGAGTCGGAGAATTGTTGCTAGACCATATAATCTAACTGGCATCTAAGCGTATGCATCCACATATTCATCACTTAAAAATAGACTGTATGGCAAAATATTTTATTCTGTAAAGGCCTGCATCGACTATACTATACTATACTATACTATAGTATGCTTCATATATCCCAACATAAATAGGTATTTCCAAATTGTTTGCAATTAACGGGGTTAACAGTTTATTTGGTGTGGGATTAATTTGTCTTTAATTTTGAGATAGCCTACTTGTTAAACTAAGCGACTGTGACATAATTACAAGCAATTAAAAATAGTGAGTAGATATGGAAGCTCTAACGTGCCATGAATTTACATTTAATTTAGAGTACGTTTTCTCTTGATAACGTGTTATTTTTCTTTGTTTTCTCGAGATCTCAAATTAATTATGTCGTTATCTCAAGAAAACAAAGCTTCGTTATTTCGTGATAATGACATACAGAAGTCGAGATCTCGAGAAAACAAGGAAAAATAACATGTTATCACGAGAAAACGGAATCTAAATTAAATGCAAATTCGTGCCATCTTTGGGCTTCCATAGGTAGGCCGACCGATTTGCAGTGTGATTGGTTCGACTGGACTATGTCGGAGTTTCTATTTCGAGGTCGGAGAACTTTTTCTTTGCCCTGCGATGGACTGGCGACCTGTCCAGGGTGTTTCCCCGCCTTTCGCCCTTTGAGCGCTGGGATAGGCTCCAGCACCCCCCGCGACCCTAATCAGCATAAGCGGCTTGGATAGTGAGTGAGTGAATGAGTGAGAACTTTCTCTTCTTGGACGTATTACGCCCCACCATGTGGTAAACTCTAGGGGCGAGGGACGTACGTGATATTTAAATAGTGATCGTTTCTGGCCGCCACATTTATCAACGCCCGATCATTCTTATGCTGTAAATGGCGAGGTACGAACGCTCCATGAATCACACATGAACTCTGTCGAAAGATGATTTCTGCGCTCTGATCTACGCTGATTATTCGTATCTTTTTTAATGAAAATACTGGGCAGACATAGAGACAAACATGAGCTGTCTGCCACTACATATTGTCACTGACTCATGTCAGATTGTGGTTAAGACTGTAATGAAGAGTGACTTACTAGATACACTAAAGTTGGATACAACTAAGGCTGCATGGTTTGATTTAAAAAAAAAAAATCATATCACAACTGGCTTTACACAAATTGAAATCACAGCGGAAAAGGTTTGAAATATTTATGTCAGGTCAATTAAAAAAGACCTTAATTACTAAACAACAAAACTGTTTATAACTTTAAAAACAAACAAACAAACAAAAGTTTTCTCATACAGCGTCACACTGGCAAAAGCAGCAGCAATTATTGTTTGTTTCTGTTACTTGCACAGGCCTTTCTGTGCCATTTATTCATCAGAACGTTCTGGGTTGTCTAGGATGTAAGGGATAATGTCTGACGAGATGTACCAACACAGGAAAATAATGAAATACATGGAGGCAAAGCACTCCTGGAAGTGGAGTGGAGTGGAGTGGAGTAAAGTTTTCTCCGCCAAATCAAATATTTCCCTCGGAGGCTGCTTACCAAAGATTTTTTTAAATTGCATGTATGTACTCAATCATGGTTAATAGTATAAATGTAAAAACAGCAAAGAAATGGCCTTGGTAACAACCTTCACTTTCCCCATTGTGTCCTTAAACTCAAACAGTGTTTGGACATCGCCCAACTAAAGTAGCCTACAGCATCTGTAATTATGGACCTCTTTATCTCACTTAGTCACCTTGTCACTAAAACATTTCTGAGAAGATTTTCATGTGGGGCAATAAGGTTTAATTTCTTGACAGTTAGCAAGTCGCACTGTTTCTTTGGATGTGAATACGAGACATGACCAGCACGTTTTTAGTAGAGTGTTCTCACTTGGTTACTTCAATAAAAACTTGATATGTCAAAAATAGCTAAGTTTTGTGTTCCCCAAGCATATTAAAATTGATATGAAAATCCGTTTGATAGTTGTCATTCATTTTTGTAAATTTCGCTCAGGTGCAAAAATCTAGCAGACAGATGTTAACATTAGGCCTACTTACAGCTGTTGTTATGGATACATGTATTTTAAATATGTCAGGAGCATTGATTTATAATGGTGCTAGATCTATATTTGTATGAGGGGCGGAAGTAACAAAAAATAATTGATAAAAATGGAGGTGATGAAAATGCATGTGAATTGAAAAATAGGGCAGTAAAAGTGGATGTGAACCAAAAAGTAGAGTGTTAAATTATCAAGTGATTTGATTCATTTCAAGTGGATTTGATTAAAACAGTCATGATATGATGAAAACAGAGCCATGTTTCATCATTTTCATTCATCATACATTACTCTCAAAACAAAATTGCCATTCATCATTTAAGGAAAGTAGCCTCAAGAGTAGAAGCGACAAAAATTAATTGATAAAAATGGAGGTGAAAATGCATGAGAATGCATGTAAACTGAAAAATAGAGGGTAAAAATGAATGTGAACTGAAAAATAGAGTAATAAATTGTCAACTGATTTGATAAACTTGATTGACATTTTACTTGAAACAGCGTTTCTCTGATAATCAACTCAACTGACGTTTATCGTTTACAGCAAGCAATTTTTGTTACTTCCGCTTGTCTTTTACAGAAAGCAATTTTTGTTACTTCCACCCAAAATGACAATCAAAAACCATGCCCAGTGACAAACTGGTCAAGTTTTTGGCTCTTAACTTGCTGAGGACGTCGTGTCTCTGCTCAGAAGCTGAAATTAAGGTGGCAAATTCTTCCCTCCTTGCAGATCTCACCCCTTCCACCACATATCCGCGTCTTCTGGTGGGCTCAAACACAGCCTCATCCATATCACTGTATCTCTTATTCCCAGGCACCACGACCATGACCACAAACTCAATCAGCTTGTCACTGGGCATGGTTTTTGATTGCCATTTTGGGTGGAAGTAACAAAAATTGCTTCCTGTAAAAGACAAGCGGAAGTGACAAAAACTGCTTGCTGTAAACGATAAACGTCAGTGGAGTTGATTATCAGAGAAATTTTTGTTTCTTCCACCCTAGAGGCTACTTTCCTTAAATGATAAATGGCAATTTTATATTGTGAGAGATGAATGAAAATAATGAAACATGGCTCTGTTTTCATCATATCATGACTGTTTTAATCAAATCGGCTTTAAATTAATCAAATGGTTTATCACTCTACTTTTCATTTCACATCCATTTTTACTGCTCTATTTTTCAATTCACATGCATTTTCATCACCTCCATTTTTATCAATTAATTTTTGTTACCTCCACCCATCGTATGTTTGAGGTGTACCTACAGAAGATACTTCATTAAACTGCAGCCTTTTGACAATTGCACATGGCCGTATTGCAGTTTTGGGTTAAATTCGATTAATTGTGCAGCCCTAGATATGACCAGTCTACACATTAATGTATAGAGCTTATACATTTCAAGTACTGATGTTGTCAAGTATACTGGAAGAAAGTTTACTAATATTGACACTGAACTAATAAGCAACAGCTGTCAGACTGTAACTCACTAGCTAAAATCTCAAACTAATGAATCAGACCAAACTGTGTCAGGTAGGCCATTCTTAAAGCTAAAACCAATTTTCTGACCAAACTAGTTCTATTATGCCAAAAGAGCATCTCCACAATGTCTTATTTGATTTGTGCATTTTCTGGCTAATTTTCTTATCTGAATGCAGATTACACATCATATGTGGTTCCATCCAGATGAGACAGGCGGTCTGTATAGAGTCTTTGGGACATGAGACAGGTGGTCTGTATAAAGTTGTTGGGACATGAGACAGGTGGTCTATATAGAGTTGTTGGGACATGAGACAGGCGGTCTGTATAGAGTTGTTGGGACATGAGACAGGCGGTCTGTATAGAGTCGTTGGGACATGAGACAGGCGGTCTGTATAGAGTCGTTGGGACATGAGACAGGAGGTCTGTATAGAGTCTTTGGGACATGAGACAGGTGGTCTGTATAGAGTCTTTGGGACATGAGACAGGTGGTCTGTATAGAGTCGTTGGGACATGAGACAGGTGGTCTGTATAGAGTCGTTGGGACATGAGACAGGCGGTCTGTATAAAGTCGTTGGGACATGAGACAGGTGGTCTGTATAAAGTTGTTGGGACATGAGACAGGTGGTCTGTATAGAGTCATTGGGACATGAGACAGTGCTGATCTACAGTAACTGTATGCTGATGACTGTGTACATCTGCCCTGTTGGCCATGATCCTCCACGTGCATTTGCAGGCATCTGGAGTGTGAAGAAACAGTGGTCACTCAGATAACCAAATGCCACATGTCTTTAAAAGAGAAAAACAAAAAATCGCTGATACTCAGGCACCCTGCAGTGAGTGTGTGGGCTGGCTTTCTGAGCGGAGTTACAGAACACTGCGTCTTTGGAGGGATTTGCTAAATGCCATTTTGTCATATCGCAGATGTCAACGTAATTGGGTGCTATAAATTCAATTTGCTGTGAATATTTTAATTGCAGGCCATCTGTGACTAAAGAACACGAGGAGAAAAGCTAAGTTTTCTTAAGGGAATGTATGTGTGTGAGTGTGTGTGCGTGTGTGTGCGTGTGTGTGTCTGTGATTGCATGTGTGTATCTGACTAGATCATGGATTTACAAAGGCCACTGAGCAGTCTGTTTTGTTCCAGAAACCTCAAAAGGCAAAGAAAAGACAAGAAACCGTAATGTTAACCAATAAACGAGCCATGTTGAAAGACAACTGCAACAGATTATAACCACACTATCACAGGAACTCAGTATAACTACACGGATCACCTTAGCATCGAAAGAAGATTCACTACACATGATACAAAAACTGTGTAAAACATCTAAATAGCACAGAATTATGCGTTAATAGAGACACGTGCCTTTTAAGAGTTGTTCTTACAACGTGACAGGAAATGGCAGGTCTACTCATTTGAAATATCACATCCTGTTATGAGGTTATGAAAACAACAGTCAATAATAATCTCCTTCTCCTGGGCCCTGTGAGGTGTTGTTTTCCGGCGTCTGCCTCGACCACAGCGCAGCAATCAACCTTGAGTCCAGCTGGACCCCGCTGTCCCACCAATAAACCATCATCTTCCATCAGATAGGAGGCCACCCTTGACGTGACAGCCGCCCAGAGTGCCGCCGTTTCCTTTTGATGCCGTCATTGACCTCGTCACTCCGTCATCAATCACCGCGTGCGCGGTACAGGCGACAGCCAGGGGCGGGTCCGATTTCCCTATTATGCTAATGTGTTAATGTGATATTAGACATCTCTACGTGAGGAGAATGCAATTATGACCTCAGCAGGCGCTCAATCTCTCACTCGAGTGTCACAACCCAGGTGTCCTGACGGCACGAGAGCGGATGCTGAGCGTTCGACGTTAGGCATTTTGCCCCGAGTTTGCGGTTTTGATGAGGGAATCTCCAAATGCCTATGAAAAATGTCATTCCAAGGCAGAGTGCCCATTAGCCTCAAGGTAATCTCAGTGGTTTCACCCTTAGAGCAGTGTGAAGTCCTGCCCTGATGATTATACTCTAGACCTGAAAACAGATTCAGCTGTCAATAAGGCGAGTCTACGCAGACAAAACTGGTAACAGTCTCATGTTTCACACCTACTTCTCAACCTAGAGGCGGAAATCTCACACGCCTGACGTCACCCAGAGAGTGTTCAATGAGATTCAAATCATTTTCACAATTCTTCTGTTAACTTTGCATCAGTGCAGCACCGACAGGCCTGATTCGGCTGGTCGTGGGATCTGATTGTTATTGGAAAAGTTGAATTTCTACTGCTGAACTGAACTGACAGTACTGAAGACAGGACTGTGGGGAAACACTTATCTTACAGGTGTGGAATGGCTGAGTTACGTCAACAAAACAGGAGTTTGAAGCCTACAGCATTCATGCAGGCTACTCCTATAATCCATCACATTTAATGACAAAACACTGCTCACACACACACAACAGGTCCAGTCTAAATCAAATTTATGAAAAAATATTAGAATTTAATGTCAAATAATTAATCATAGAGGAGATGTTAGGTGACACGCTCAGAAGTGATATGTCTGATAGCGATAACAATAATCTTGGCAGACGAAGGCTTGAAACATCTGTAGAGCATTAAATCCACTGTGTGTGAAGAAGTATGTATCCTCATACATTTTTCCTCTGCTTGACCAGTGTTTCAGCTATAGAACAACACTATAGTGCCACATATAACAACAGAAACAACAAGAACAACAACAATAACAATAACAATAATGTTATTATTATTATTATTATTATTATTATTATTATTATTATTAGTGTTGTTGTCATAATAATAATAATAATAATAATAATTGTGATGATGATGGTGATGATGATGATGATGATGATTATGATAACAATACACCAAAAACACATTTATGTTGACTGGACAGTGTGGACAAAATTAGGTAAAACTATTTCCAATGTTTTCACGATACCTAACCCTAACCCTAACCTTAACCCTGACATAGCAGAAGGAACACACTGCAACAAAAAACCATTGGACACTGTCATGTAAAGAATATAGGTACTCTAAATTAATGGTTTTAAACCTTTCTTTAAATATAAACACATAAACAAGAAGCTATATTTTATCATTATGTTTTTAAAGTCACAACATAAGGGAAAATCCAATTCCAAATATGCTCCTCTCCTATTCCAAGGGACTGTCTGTAACACACACACACACACAAATCCATGCAAACACTGCTCTGATACACAGCACAACGATCTGGAACACACATGCACACACACACACACACACTGCTCTGAGACGCAGTAGAGCATGAATCAGAGGTTCGCGTGTAGTCCATCAAATACATATACAATTAAATATACTGTACATATTTCTTACAGAGCAGGTGATAAAAACTCAAACAGCTCCTCAAACTCAGTGTGAGAGGACTTCATGGATACACTGAAAAGGATTACTCATTCCAGTATGTTTGGTTGTGTCAGAATAGATTTCCCAGTTATAAGAACCCCATTGGTATACTTTTCACTTCTGGAAATTGCTCAGTCATTTCTGTTATCAAGTGTTACTCTCTCTCTTATCAAGTATTTATCTCTCTTTCCCTCTCTCTTTCCTCCTCTCTCTTTCTCTCTCTCTCACACACACAAGCGCTGACATACATACACACAACACTCATATTCCGTCCTTGTACTAGAAGATTAATGTTATGTGTTGTTGGGGTAAGAAATATCCTCTGAAACAGTGCATTACATTCTGAATGATCTCATCCTTCATATGTGAGAAAAGACACCCATACGAAGGGGAATTATTGTCCTCCTGGCCTTTTCTTTAAAGGACCTTTATTTTCTCTCTAATTTAAAAGCTTTATCTCTCCCTCTCTCTTTTTTTTCCTGTGTTATCTGTTTTGTTGTTTTAAATTAATATCCAGGGTTTTGTTTGGTTATGTACAGTTATTTATGGTTCTGTCAGGAGTGCACTAACATTGAGATAATGCTGAAAGTGACCACGGACCTTTGGCTCTATGACCTCAGCTATATGACACTGTGAAAGCTCAGCTCTTCATAAATGTTTTGCTATGGCTTTAGAGATTAGAGGAGTATATTTATTTTTATTGCATTCATTATAGTCATGAATTCACAGCTGTTAGTGAAATGTAACATATGACAGTGTTGGGCTATGTCAGATTACATTAACGTTCCATTAAACAGTTCAAGCTAAACACAGACAAACAGACCTACGCCATGGTGCACCTGGCAAACACACAACCTTTAGCCACAGAGGTAAATCTTTTTCTCAGTGGTCACAGCAGCGTTTGGCTAGGACAATAGAACTGACCAAACTGACGTCTGTCATGTCTCCAAATTTAAACACCACACTGTATATAGCGTTATGCAAGAGCCTTTAGTCTCCGTTGCGGTAAATCTCCAACAGAAGATTAATCCCCACGTCCCGAGCAAAGCACCTAACTCTCTGTCTCACAGACTCTCTGCACCACAGAGGAAGCCAAGTAGAAAAGAAATGGAAAAGAAAGATAGAGAGAGCAGATGGAAGAGAGAAACAGGGAGGACAGAGATAACGGCTAAGACATGAGAAAAGGCAACTGGGCTGGACGGGCATAGAACAATGAATGAGAGAGAGGGAGGAAGACAGGAGTGGAAAAATTAAAGGAAAAAATTAAACAAAGAATAGACCACTTGATGAAAACATTTGCCATGTGAATGCAAAGTCCAACGTGTGTCTACAAGAACCCTAACCTAACGCTAGTGTCCCTGAAAATCGCATTCATGCAGCAAATGAACACAACAGTTCATAACTTTAGGCAAATCCCACATCAAAATGTATGTGGGGAAAAATTAAAAAATAAACAGAGGAGTCAGTATCAGGCTAGGTTCAAATGCAGAGCATATGGATTAGTTTTCCACAGAGATTTTTTGTTATAGTACAGAGTATGAATTGGTTTTCCACAGAGAATTGTCGTTAAAGTAGAGAGTATGGACTGGTTTTCCACAGAGATTTTCGTTAAAGTAGAGAGTATGGACTGGTTTTCCACAGAGATTTGTCGTTAAAGTAGAGAGTATGGACTGGTTTTCCACAGAGATTTGTCGTTAAAGTAGAGAGTATGGACTGGTTTTCCACAGAGATTTGTCGTTAAAGTAGAGAGTATGGACTGGTTTTCCACAGAGATTTGTTGTTAAAGTAGAGAGTATGGATTGGTTTTCCACAGAGATTTGTTGTTAAAGTAGAGAGTATGGACTGGTTTTCCACAGAGATTTGTCGTTAAAGTAGAGAGTATGGACTGGTTTTCCACAGAGAATTGTTGTTAAAGTAGAGAGTATGGACTGGTTTTCCACAGAGATTTGTCGTTAAAGTAGAGAGTATGGATTGGTTTTCCACAGAGATTTGTTGTTAAAGTAGAGAGTATGGACTGGTTTTCCACAGAGATTTGTCGTTAAAGTAGAGAGTATGGACTGGTTTTCCACAGAGATTTGTCGTTAAAGTAGAGAGTATGGACTGGTTTTCCACAGAGATTTGTTGTTAAAGTAGAGAGTATGGATTGGTTTTCCACAGAGATTTGTTGTTAAAGTAGAGAGTATGGACTGGTTTTCCACAGAGAATTGTTGTTAAAGTAGAGAGCATGGACTGGTTTTTCACAGAGATTTGTCGTTAAAGTAATCCCACATGGAGTAAAACTTGAAGTACAGCATTTAGACATGACAGACTGTCGACAGATCAGAATGTTGATATTCAACAAACCAGCAGCACTGTATCATCAGGAGGAAAGTCCTGATCCAGTGAGGAGCAGTTACGGTTATGACTGAAACAGTGAGGAGCAGTTACGGTTATGACTGATCCAGTGAGGAGCAGTTACGGTTATGACTCATCCAGTGAGGAACGTTTACGGTTATGACTGATCCAGTGAGGAGTGTTTATGGTTATGACTGATCCAGTGAGGAGTGTTTACGGTTATGACTGATCCAATGAGGAGCATTTACGGTTATGACTGATCCAGTGAGGAGCAGTTATGGTTATGACTGATCCAGTGAGGAGCAGTTACAGTTATGACTGAAACAGTGAGGAGCAGTTACGGTTATGACTGATCCAGTGAGGAGCGTTTACGATTATGACTGATCCAGTGAGGAGCAGTTATGGTTATGACTGATCCAGTGAGGAGCAGTTACAGTTATGACTGAAACAGTGAGGAGCAGTTACGGTTATGACTGATCCAGTGAGGAGCGTTTACGATTATGACTGATCCAGTGAGGAGCAGTTATGGTTATGACTGATCCAGTGAGGAGTGTTTACGGTTATGACTGATCCAGTGAGGAGCAGTTACGGTTATGACTGATATAGGATTGAGATGAGGTCACTGGACTGGCAGCATGGTGTCCGCTGAATGCAAAATTCCGGCCCTCCAGAGAAATCAGCGTGTTACATAAGGGCAAAGGGATTTCCCACTAATAAGGACCTGGCTAATCCTCTCCTCTCCTCTCCTCTCCTCTCCTCTCCTCTCTTTCTTTCTTTCTTTCTTTCTTTCTTTCTTTCTTTCTTTCTTTCTTCTCTCTTTGTTATTCCCTGTTATGTATGGGTCTCTCTAGGGTCTAGAGAGGCTAAGAGTTTAGAAGAAAGGCTAATTTTGACTTTTGTGACAATTCATCTTTGCAATCATAAACTAATTAATAATTGATGTTAAGAGAAAGCCTAAAGAGCATTGCCAGCATATTTAGAACATATTTACATCCAAACAACAAAACATGAGTTCACCATATTTACAGCTCTGCATGAAAAATAAAAAATGAAACAGGTTTTGTACTTCTTAATCTTATACATTAACATATATATATACTTAAATATCAAATGCCTGAAGGTGAAAGTCTTGCATTCCTCTGTGTTTATTTGCAGTATGATGTTAATGTGAATAACTAGAGCATACTCAGCTGGCTTGAGCTGAGTTTACAAAATGAGATGAAGTGTTTTGCTTGGCCATAGCTTAGCTCACGCATCAGCTAGTGCCTGACAATAATGACAATTAGCAAAGCTATTAAGAGAGGCGTCAATGACTCACTCAAGTTGAAGAGAGGTTTTGAAGCCCTGTAGGATCTGTGTTTTGGGGGCAGTTGCTCATTTGAGTAAAGGTCAGCATGGGGTCGTAACCAGCAATGCATAAATTTTATGCCCTGTAGACGTGCCTGGGCATGTTTCCTGCTTTCTTCTGGAAGTGTAACTAAGGACGGCAGCATTTACATTATCCACCGTGCCTTTCTTTCTTTACATAGGAGGGCTAAGAGAGAAAACAGCAACCCACATTTTGGCAAACAAAGTCAAAGTGATTTAGAGCACAACACAAACATCACAGATTGTCACGTTCACATGGACCTTTGTTCACCAGGGGTGTTTTGGTGAAGACTGGCACGAGAGGGTGGCGGGTTTCATGGCCTAATTTAGCGAGTTCAGTCTATCTTAAAAAAGCACAGTGAAATAACCCCTGTTTTATAATAACATATAGCTACTGAATCATAGCAGTTCAGAGCCAACACAAGGAATGACTAATCACTGATCACATGACCACTACAGTACATTGTCTCCTGCCAGTCTGCCTGTCTGTCTGAGGTAGGAGGACACTGTCCTCAAAGTAATTAGTCAGATCATTCAATCAAATAACAATGGAAAATTACTGATGCACAACAAGATGGTCAGCATCAAACGATTTGGAAGAAGTCACACAGCTGGGCAGTGGAAAATGAGAGGTTTTTACCTGACATTGTCATGGCGCTGAATGTAAATCTTGTGGAATATTCTTTCGGGAGGTTTAAGGAAGTCCTCTTTCATTTCCATGGCAACGTTCCTGGGCAGGAGGCTCATGAGAAGGCGCTCCTGTGAACACGTGTCCGTTCAGGATATACAGTAACGGATGTGTTCGCGAAAAAAAAAAAAGGGAGAAAGACACAAAGACCAATCAGATCAGAGCAACAAAGAAAAAGACCCACACTGGACAACAGAACAAAAATAAATCAAGAAAAGAACAAAAACAATCCATGTGAAGATAAATAAAATACATAACACATCAAAAATACAGAAAGCCCCCCCTTAAAAACAAGGGTGCTTGGGAGGACCATCATACAGAGATATAATATGGGCTCTGGGTCTTATCTGCACTCAGACTCCCTGTTCAATTTAAATCAGTCATTACAGAAACAGATAACTAGACATTACATAGTCCATCAGTATTAGTGTTTATTTATGTTACTGTTCCTACTGCTCTTAGACGCCCCTGGCCGTACTGTTGGAGGAGCACAAACATTTCACAGACCACTGAGGGAGGAGACCTAGTTCTGGAAGAGCATTTGGGGACGTCCTCCATCTGTGTCATTCACCCTTTCAGCCCATCCATTTGATGTTTACCTGTTTCTCATTCTCATCTTCCATACGCAGTCTCTCCTCAATGCAGTTGCGTGCCTGTAGGAAGGCTTTTCTTTGGGCTCTCTCTGTCAGGATACGTACAAATAGCCCAGAGAGGTTCACGCTGGTGAATAGCACTGTGTTAGCCACCAGCTGAATCACACACACACACACACACACATGCGCAAACACACATACAAAAAGAAAGAGAAAATGTGAAACTGAAAGCTAGAGAAATGATTGTATGTTTAAGATATTCAAACTTTTAGGTTGTCTTTGTTGTTTAGAGAAAGACTGAAAATGGAGAAATAAAAATTGTAGAGAGTTAGAGTCATATTTGGACATGATATTTTCATATTTTGTGAAATGGCACGTGTCTGGAAAAGTATGCTAATATAATAACTTCTCATTTCATTTACTGGAAATAGTTTTGTTTTGTTTGGTTGCTTGTTTGTTTGTTTGTGTCGTTTTAGGGAAAGCCCCCCCCCCCTCCTCCCGCCCAATGCCTGAAAGACAGCAGACTTTGACAGACTTTGAAATTGTAGGTTGTTTACTGTTCCTAATAAAGCCATCTGTCTATAAAGGGAGGGGGAGGAGCTTGAAGCAGCACAGCGGGTTCACTCGTCTGTTTTACTAATTCCTCAGTCAATCTATCAATTAGACAATCCTGTCAACTTATTGATTTACTATACTCTAAGTTGATTCAGGATCAGATGATATCCATAGCAAGAGAACTGAAACACAAGGACACAAGGCTCTGGGCTGTTGGTGTCAACACAGCCAGGAAAATGTCATCTTGGTGAAGCAGGTGATCACAGACAGCTGCGTGTGTTGTGCTGGGTTTGGGGTGGGGTGGGGTGGTGTGTGTGTGTGTGGGGGGCACTCTGTTCCACACACACACACTGAAAACTGAAGCACTCTGATGATCTGAGGTTGGTTTGATAGCACTGTAATGCTGAAATGGAGTAATTCATTTTTAACATTGCTTCTGTAACAGAGACCATCACCATGATTACTTCCTCAGGAATCCTTTTTTTCCCAAAGAAAGCAAACTGCTATCACATTCCTGTGAAGATATCACACAGAGACATAACTAATCAATGTGAGAGATTCAATCTCACATTGAAAAGGATCTCAATTCTAAATAATAAAAATGCATTCACTTGCTCACATATTTTAATGTTCACTAGCTTCCCAAGCCGCTCACTTTAGTTCAAACATGAACCAAAGTGAATTTATAACCCGGATATCAGACTGTTTTCTTGGGCAGTGGTGGATGAAGGATCTCTGTGTTCTGTTGGGTTGGGGCCAAAGGTCAAATGCAGGTCTCCAGGAGGGCCATAGTGGAGTGAAGCTGTTCTGTCAGGCGTGCTAATTGGATTTAGAGCCCTAGACTTCCAGACCTATTCCCAGTCAGAGTCACTCTTTTATTTTAGCTTGTGCTAAAAGGCCAACATTAGCTGTACTGGTAATGTCTGGTTGATTTGTCACTTGCAATGTGCACCTTCAGTGAAGCAGTTAGCCACGAGTTTTATATTTTACGAGAATGTAGGCTGATAAAGAGAGACAAGAATACACTGTGACATTTCATGAACCGTCCTCTATTAGCATGCATGACAAAAACTCTCACAAAAATCAGCAAGTATGGTGATGGTGAACAACCATGAACTAGTGTAATAGGCTTTATCAACTCTTAACATAACAGACATAACACATATTTCAAGTGTTGGACATATAAGACATAAAGCAATGGCATATTTTATAACATTCAGAATATCAGTTGTACACTGTGCAGAGTCACACTACAGCTGTCTGCCTCTGATTAACTAAACAGGAACAGTCTGCTGAGAGGCACATGGAGTGCAGGTACACATAGTGCGTCTGGAAGTTTCCACAGACAAACCGTTTCTAAACCACTGGATACGGTAGTCCACATGCTTTAATATGGATGACATGACTGTCGTTAATGCTGTGGTCTGAGAGTCAGATGGGAACCAGCTCAGATAGGTGCACTGCATTTCAGCTGATGTTATTTTCTATGGCTTTTTTTCTTAAGTAAAAAGAAAAAAAAACTCTGTCTTGATTTTTGTCAAGAATAAAAACCGAATTTATCTTCGTACAGAGAAAATGAAAAGTCCTTATATGATAGTTGGGGTAGTTCTTTTTTTTAAGAGAATGTGTAGTTTTTCCAGAGAAAATCTTGCAATAAAACAAAAGAACTTTCTGTCCAACAGTATGGAACAGTGCTCTTTCTTTTTTATTACAGGAGTTGTACATGAAGGACTACTTGAGGGGAATCTAAAATAAATATGATGGTACCAGTCAGTCAGATTATTTCTTTAACTGTGGTTTGTGACTACAATTGTACATCCTTTTATTTTTCCAAGAGAAGCCTTGTTTAAACTTAAAACATTTTTTTAAATCAATACTAATTTTCAGCCCCTAACCCTTGACAGAGTTGAAAACAGAAGAGAGATATGATACAGCTATAGTGGTCTCTTCGATGCTGTTTACGTACGAGTCATTTGTTTGTGCAGGCTCCTACTTACTGTACCTGTTTCTACTGAAACAAAGAGATACACAGAGAGAAAACACCAACAGAACTTGAAAAAATCTCTATTAGAAAAGTATGCCTCCCCTCTCTGTCTCAAAGAGGCCTCTTGACCTCATCCTAGATGGAAAGCAGCAGCGAGGCCTTCACGCTGGCTCCACTTGAAGGACTTTTCTATCTAACCCATGGGGCCGGTGTGGGGCCAAGTACTCCCGCTGGAGCAAAGAGAAACGTTGGGATAGTTGTGGACAGGAAAGGAGAGTCGCTTTGATGGATAAAGTAAGACGTGTCACTCAGTGGGACCCACAGAGCTGTCAGTGAGGGACTGAGGGGAAATCTTGGTTTGACGTTCTCTCTGGGACCCCATTCACAGAACAAGAGTGCTCTAGTCGGTGCCCATGGCTGTTATGACCTGTCATAAGCATGCACGGCTGAGCAATAAAGCATCACTAAATGGTAATGTGTACAATAGAGCAGCACTCTAAAGAAAAGAGCATATTGGAAGAGACACAGTTAAGGGAGCTATTTCAAAAAGGACACATTTACTTGAAATACGTCAAAATCCTTCAGCAGGACAACCGTAATTCAACATTTTAAGAATGCATTGTCTTGCCGAGTTGAGTCTTTGACTGGTGCAGATAGTCTTACTTCAGGGGATGCACTAAATAGTCAACTTTAATTGTGCCTATTGAAATTTGCCTGCTATAGCAAATAGTTATGACTATAGATGAGGTCTAATGTAGCATTTGTAATTGCTATATTGTTGTATTACCTTTGTTTATCTCTGCTGAATAGTAGAATCTCTTTTAAGTTAATCACGTTGAGCATTATTTACTGTAATGTAGAGATAACCATCAAACGTTTTAGTGAGCTAATTCTTCCACTGTTAATAAAATTACGCCTGCTTGAATAAATAATTACTGGCCAAGTCATACCCTCAGGTCTTGTATGGTTAGTTTACTATTTAGAAGCAATGCGTGCTCTCCGCACCATTCCACACCACTCTCCTGGACAGATCATTGTAAGACTCAGAAATGTACTATACCAAATTAGACAGTTGACTGGACTAGACAAGCCCTATACTGTCACTATGGCTGACCAAAGAGCTGTTTAAGTCTTCATTTTTAGAGATTTTGCTCTTTTGGGGGATAATTTTATCCCAAGACATGTGTGGATATGCATCATCTACACCAACTCCTGTAATTTTGTGTGGTCCAGTTGGTGAAAACCTGTCTAACCCTATGATCCGAGTTTGGTTGTGTTGAACGACTGAAAAAGAGGCCACACATTAGCCTTCCGGGCTGATTCTCCAATGAGAGTAAGGACTCTTATGTTCTCAGAACTTCAGGAGCTTTCACTCTGCCCTTTGGATCTGCTTGTCAGTACCAGGGTGTTTCACACATCGACACTTTTCATTATTTCTGACGTTTTTATTAAAAATATCAGGAAGAATTTTGCCCAATAGCTATTAAACATCTGTCACTGAAAGTCACAGGTTTCTTTTTTCAACAAATAAAGCACTTCTGCTTTTTCTGGTTTCTCGGACTTAAATTACGGGATCAGTGTATACACGGGTTGAGAAAAATCATCGCACACCAAAGAGGGTTACGGTGCGCTGTCCACGGTTCCTGGTGCTGAAATACAAGATGCAGTTTCGGAGGTTGCTCTGTTAGGTTTCAGTTTTCCAAAATCAGCGGTGTTGTTCAGAAAAACTATATAGGCTATTGAAAAACTCACTGCGTTAACACAACGTAGTCCCATTACACCCCTGTAAACAGAACAACTTACCGTTCTCCACAGTCTCTGGGTTTTCATCGTTACCGACGTGGCGGTGACGATGAGGTGCGAGAAGGCAACCATAATCCCAAAGATGAGAGCCAAGAGAGTGCGGACGGGCAAGAGCGAGTAAGCCACGAATGTCACCAACATGAGCTGCCACATGCCTTGCTCCGGTGCCAGCGGCGGCTCCGCGCCTACAGCGACGTGCGGGAAGGGGCAGCAAAGAAAGGAGAAGGTAAAACTGAAGAGCAGGGTGAGGTTGACGATCTGCTGCAGCTGGGTCACCTGTAAGTATTTGACGTTTGTGACGATGAAGAGCGAAACAAAGATGATACAGTGCACCGGGTGAGATCCTTTGGAAATGGTCAGACTGGGACCCGAGAGCACCTCAACTACCGCCAGCGTGGAAGCCAGAATGATGAGCACGGCAAGCGCTTTGAGCGTCGACGTCTGCTCCAACTTTAGGTTGTAGTTCTGGAAAAGAGACTCCAGCTCTTTACAATCAAATTCGTCCTCACAGACGATGGCGGTCAGAGGCACCCCTGGCGGGCAGTGGCTTCTCTTCCGCCGGGTCTTGACTTTCTGAAACGGAATTTCCTCCATGTCAGGGCCATTCATAAACCGAGCGGCGATTGTTCGTCGCTACTGTCTGCGTGACAACGACCGAGCGACGGCCCCGCTGTCAAGTGCGAAGCGAGTTACGAGAAAGCGTCCCAGAGCCGGTTTGAAGAGCAGGACAGAGTGGTTGTGTCCCTTAATCCTCGGTGCGTGTCGCTCGCTATCCACAGGTTGAAATCTGTTGGTCGGTGTAGAGAGCGGTAACCAAGGTAACGTGCATGCCGTCGTCCTCTCGGGTGGACGATTCCAAAAAGTAAACAGTGGGCTGCTTCCTAGTTCTCTCTTTTTCAAACTGAATAGAAGCGAACGGAGCAGCACACACGTCGAACGGAGACTTCTGCGTCTAATGGCAATTCGCAGGGCTCAGATTGGATCACGCCTGCGCATTAAGAACGCGAGAGATAAAGGCAGGTCTGAGTAATTCGGCAGATTTGACAAGGCAAGCAAGATCTCAAGGGGTCCCGCACTTAAACTTATGCGCGCACTCCATCTCTCTCTCTCTCTCTCTCTCTCTCTCTCTGTCTCTCTCTCTCTCCCACACACACACACACGCAACAAAAGCAGCAAATATGCAAATTAGGGGGTTTACCATTACACTTACGCATTTTCTGCATCCCAGAAAACTTTAGCATTACTATAGCTACACGTCTGTGTCTAATTTTTTAAAAGCAAATTTCGAACTTTTCCCTCCGTGGCTTATTACAGCCAGAGACTGAAATATAGGCAAGTACAGTAGAGCACTCATCTTTTTAACAAGAGGAATCGCTAATAAAACATGACAGATATGTTCTCTCATTAACAGGGAAGCATGCACATGCCCACGCAAGTGTCATTATAATTCACATGCCCCGAGATAACGTGTTTTTTTCTTTCAGGAAATGAACATTCTCTCCCTGCGAAGACAAACAAATGGCATTATTTCAGAAAACCACAAGAATCGTCGCCATGTAGTCCTGATTGTTTAGCAATCTGTTAACATCTCATCAAGGCTAATACGTATTTGCTGTATATTGTAGAATATTTTCCACTTCAACAACTCTTCCAGCCTCTTTAGAAGGTGGAAATATTCCAATGATTAATGAAATATTTTCAAAATGGGGAATTTGACTACTTCACCTTGCCCGTCCTTGTTTTCCCCACAACTGAAAGCGCTGTAATGCTGATAACTTTTCATTTTGTCTTACTCAGGCTTCACTAGGGAATAACCCACCTCGTGTCCAGTCTGCTGAGCAAAATGTTCAAAATCTGACAGAGATTAATCTGTTATTTTCCCAAAGAGGGAACGAGGGAAAACTAGTGTCACACCCTGTTTAATTTGTCTGTAAACATCATAAAGGCATAGATCTTTTTTACTATATAAATACTCTTTGGTAACATAGATATTTGTTTCATGAAGGGCAAGAATACAATCAGTAAACATGAGTAAGCAGCATAACAAAAATATTTCACATTAATTTTCCCAAACTGCTGTTTCAACACAGCATTTTGCAACATTTTTTTTTATTTCAGCAGTGTCTTATATAGCAGAAATCTATGAGTTTGATGAGAAATGGATGAAGTATACCTTTAGCTGCTGGTTTGAGATCAGTTAAGAAATTCTATCTGAAGAGACCATTATTATATATTTTATAATTATATATTTGATCACTGTTGTTTTCAGAAGTCGGTTACCATCATGTTTGAAAGTCTAAAATCTTTTTTTGGGGAGTAAGTAAAAGCTACAGTACTGGCAGTCCACGTATTGTCGACTGTTGGCAAGTATCCAGTTTAGCAAACAGTACACATAGCAAACAAACTACGCAAGCCTAAGGAAAAGCTCAGCCTTCCAGTGTAAGGCAGGTGGAGGCTGTAGTGGTTCTTTGCCATGACCTGATGGGGAATGTCCTGGTCTCTGCCATCAGTGGGTGCAGATGTCAACAGTGAGTGTGTCTGAGGAACTGATCTATGCATGTCACCTGCCAAGATTGTATGATGTGTCAGCATAAATGATGGGTAATATTCACACACACACACACACACACACACACACACACACACACACACACACACACACACACACACACACACACACACACATATAGATACATACACAGATAAACACACAAACACACACATATACACATCTACATACACATATAAATACAAACAGTAGTTTTATGGGTCAGTATTGAGTCGTATGCATAGAGACATTATTGTTTATATTTAAATAAGACATTCTAATGTATTTCACAAATTCAGAGATGTACTGTACATACTACACAGCATTGTATATGTACAATATGTAAAATTGTACTCACATGTAGGAATTCTTAATGCCATGTTTTCCATGATCTGAGTGCACATTCTGCTGAGAAAAACTGGATTCACTTTTTAATGGCAGTGCAGTTCTTATGGGTTCATTAGAGGGATCATTTTGAAGGAATTTAGTCTGA
>NC_044499.1:24941263-24996263 GCF_902362185.1 Chanos chanos | reverse complement strand
CACCCTTCTCCTTTCACTCTCTCACTCTGTTGACAGGGAGGGAGGGAGAGGGAAAGAGAGAGAATTGACTTTGTTGTTTGCACTTAAGAATTGTTTTTTATTTCACCTTTAGTAAACAGAATACCTGAGTTGGGGCCAGTTCTATTTGAACTCGGCCAATATTGGGTGATTAATTGAGAATATATTCACGAATGGAAAAATAAGCATTGATTAAAAGGTAATGAACTCCAGCTGTGCCATATTTACTGACTGCTCCCCTGTGCAAACCTCATTCACCGTGACGTAGCTAACTACCAACGCCAAGAGGAACCTTATGAAATTAGGGGCAGAAGGAGAGGCAATAGAGAGGCGATATATTTACACACATCCTGACAGTCTTTGCTAAAGAAGGATATAGAGGATCTAACATCTTCTTTAGGGAAGAGGACAGGAAAAAGTATTTTCCAGATGTATTAATTGGTTGGCAATGTGTTCATTTTTCACTGGATTTGTGAGGAAAAGAAAAAAATAGCAAGTAAAAATTTTGGCAAGTAAATTACTATGAATAAATGAGAAATGAAATATATATATAAATATATTGTATAAACTGCATAGCAGTGAGCAGTTAAATGCCGCTACTTAGCTCTGCTGTATAGTTCTCCTGTGGGTAATTATCAGACAATTATGCAAGGAGGAAAGTAGACTTTTTTCCTCTTTTTTGTGCATCTTGAAATGCCAAATTATTCACAAGCTCATAATTGTCTCCCTTGTACGACAGTCACCACAGCTGCAGTAGGTTAATCGATCACAAACACACACACACACACACACACACACACACACACACACACACACACTCACACACACACATCCTCTGTTACATATGAAGTGAATCAACATGGCCAGTCTCCTGTGGAAGGTGGATTTCATATATCAGATAGATACATCAGTATCTTTGCAGGAAATGTTGTCGTGTACGCAGACTGAAGCTACCCTAAAGAAAGAAACCTCAGTCAGCTACTCAAAGCTTGTATAAGAATTTGAATCACTGAGTCACCCTGTGTAGGCTTTGGCCTGGAACAACATTATGCAGGTGGAAAGGCCACATGTCTAGAACCAGAAATGTCTGAGGAGCCCTTGACTACTTTTGGAAGAACTCTCAAGTCATTCTACATGTTAAACATTTGATTACATTGTCTGGAACACTGAGAGAAAATTATCTTGCAAGTTGTTTTGGATAAAAGTGTCTGCTAAATGAATAAATGTAAAATGTAAATGATTCCTCACAAAACACATTATACATATTCCAAGGGGGAATAAATTCATGTTGATAAACTCATTTACATACTAACATGGGGCCTAGTGGATATGGGGGGCCTACTGCACTAGGACATATCCATAATGTGTATTATACGAACTTCCACAGAACAGGTATGAAGCTAATCTCTACTGTTAACTGATACAAGAAATTGGTTACTATGACAGCCTGCAATTCCAAATCAGCAACAAGTTAGCCACCCTGTTACATGTCCGTTTTGATTGTAGTTAACAAAAAAAAATAAAGAAATAAAAAAAAAAATACTCTAACCAATGGGTCGACAATGTTTTGGCGTTTAGAGTAAAGCACACTTTTCACAACTACAGGTAATTTACTTCATCATGTTTAATGTAGCAAGATCAAAGAACTATTGGATAATTAAAGGGGTCTCTTTTAACGGATGGTTAACGGAATTACCTTAGCTGTATTGATCCTAGCCACTATGACTAGTGTGACGTTGAATACAGTCCCGAGTTGAACTGCTCAGCTGTCATCGCTGATGCCCGTTTTCATCTCTGTGCTAGGGTAATCACAGAGAAATATCTAATCGACTGTGGCTGGCCACTAGGCACCACTGACCTCAGTATTCAAATGTCTAAAGCATTGTTTTGGACTCATGAGAATATTTTCACAAAACTTTATTGATTTATTTTTCTGTCGTTCTGTTGACATAGGCAGACAGGCCATGTTTCTTATGATTAGACACAACGGGATTGCCACATGCCCTTTGGTGAGAGAGCAGAGTCAATTTCCCCGCCGCTCCAGTCAGGTACATGCAATCGCGAGGCTGAACTAGTGCCCGGGGAGCTCCCTACATGGCAAGGGGAACAAGATTTGTGCTAAAAATAGTCAAGGTACATTGCAGCGGGCCACAAACTGTGCATCCCAAATAGTCAGAGGATCTGAAAGCGAAAGAACTTGAATGAAGACATGGCACATGAGACGTAATGCTAGACTGAAGACTGAAGAGTAGAACGGATAGTTTCCACTTTCCTATTTTAGTTACGATATTTAGCCTGCAGATGACTAATTTTCATTCTGGCGGCAGTGCTTATGGCTGGCTTCCATTACCCCACGCACTCATTCAGTGAACATCAAAGACTGCCAGACCTGAATACATTCACTATCAGTCCAAGAGCTCATTTGTGTATTAAACCGTAAACTGCTGCTTTCTGCGTCAGATAGATCCTAAGCCCAGGCGTTTCTCCTCTGGTCTCAAACCTAGGTGTCCAGGGCATTTTCTTTTATCCCAATTTAATCATATAACCCATTCGGTGAACCCTGAAGTGCATATGTCCGTTCTCCAGCCTCCTAAAAAACCTTCGTTTCATTTTGGAGATCTGAACAAAATCCAGACAGGCCTCTTGATTTCAGGCAAGCGGAACGCAGAGCTGTCTTACTCTTTACCATGCTTCCTGTTATTCAAAAGTCATTTTCGGAGCATTGTCAAATGAGTTTATATGATAGTTTGCAGAGATAAGTGCCGTATCGAAACACTCATCTCTGGGTACTGTTAGGCTTCTGGTCGTAAAGTACGTTCATCCGTCAGACCTCTTAATGGTCTCTGTGGTCAGATCGTACAGTGATCAAAGGAGGAACAGAAAAAAGATAGACCATATCCCTTGTTTACTGTGTGCTGTCAAGGGAGAGAAGGAGACGCATATTGCTTATCCTAGAGTCGCGGTACTGTGATGCATAGCTAAAATCTAACTACGCAGAGACTGTGTTATGTTAGTGTGTACAGAAGATAACAGATCACATTTGCTCTCATTCTCTCTCTGTCTCTCTCTCTCTTCTCTTTTTTTTGATGGCAAAAGTGCAGTGCTGTAATGAACAGTCGGCAGGAAAGCTACAACAGTCTGCAAACATGTCACATTACACACAAGAAGACGTTAATCAATTGTAGAAGAACAAAACAAAAATATCCACTCGGTGAAATAGCGCTGATAAACTAATATGTATCTCAAAATCACTTACAAAAGGTGGGCTTTTGTGGCTGTTACAAGAACATGACAGTCCTGATTACAAAGCCTAAGTTTACATAAGTTATACTTCATATGCAACAAAAATACACTAAGAACGGAGACAAAAATCAAAATGAGTTCATTCGATATGTCTGAGGTTGGTTTGAGACTGCGGCGTGGTCACGGTTTGGCTGTATATTGAATCCCTGTTATTAATTAATTAGACAGCCCTGTCAGTCTCACTGTGAAAACAAACGCAGAAGACCTTCTGAAAGGCACGAGACTTCACATTTTGTACCTAAACTCTTAACATTCTATACTTGTTTTAAAAAGCTCGCGGAGGACCTGAGGTTCGTGTTGGGAACAAACAAATGTTGGAAATAATTGGAGGAGAGGAGAGTCCACGAGCTGAGGGGAGATTTGGCCTGTATCCGTACCTAATAAGGTAATGAATGATTTTGGGCACTAAATGTAAAGTATTAATGTTATGAAAGTGAAAGTGGTCATGGCTTTCCTATCAGTCAATAATCCATATACTGATCTGTTCATCCATCTATGTATGTCTGTTCTATTTCCTTTTAAAGAAAGACAGCAATGAGTGTATGCTGACATGTTGAAATGTGTGGGAAAGCTAAAAATAGCAGCGGCTTTGCTAAATCGCTCCCTTTTCTCTCTCTCACTCACTCTCTGTCTATTTCTCTCTATTTTTTTTTACTTTCTAACAAGCAAAGGATTAGTGTTTCCCTGGAGGATTTTCAAGCAAAAAAAAAAAAAATCTAATCTTGGAGACTGGACAGCTGACCAGCTGCTCTAGGCTTAAATCGCCCTTGTTGAGCGGTTGACTCGAACACCAAAGCAAATGAAACTTTGAAAAAATAAAATTTTCTAAGAGGCATTTTTTTAAATTAAGGAACAAACAAAATAAACACTCTTGAGTAGCAGCCAAACTGCTGAGTTCTAAAGTAAACTACTGAGTTCTAAGGTAAACTACTGATGGGTAGGCTAATAATATGACATCTACACAAAACAATTTGTCAATCAACAAATAACTAATAGAATAGACTATGTAGCCCAGTACTGTACTGAGATACAAACAAAATTATGTACAGTGGATTACACTGCAACATGTTGTACTGAATTTGTTAAATAACTAAATATCTAGATATTTGTTTTGTTTTGAACTGCTTACTAAATCATTTTAGCAGTAGACCAAGGCTAGATAAAGAGCTTAGTATTCCAAAGTCCTCAACTTTTATGACAGGTGACAACAAGCAAATGATAGTTTTATCCTTTGTGTGTTCACAGAGGGCTTAACCAGAGTGTGTTCCAGGAGAGTGTGATGGACAAGACCTCTTCACCATGGAATTCTCCTACTGCTGTACCGCCTAAGAGAGAGCGAGAGAGAGAGAGACAGAGACCACGTGTTGTTTTGGCCCCAGGGATTTCTCCACAGGAGCAGACTTGCCTCCTAACCCAAAGGCAGGCTTTAAGCTGCAATCGGATATGTGGACACACATGCATGCACACGTAAGGAAAGAAAGAGAGAGACAGAGACAGACAGACAGAGAGAGAAACAGGGAGAGAGGAAAGATGAGTGTGTGTAAACTGCTGGCTGAAGGCAGAGATGGTTTGTGGGTCTTAGAGCACCTAGTCTGTTCCAGTCTATTTATAGTAACATAGCCGGAAGGGAATCTTCAGTCTGCTGACCACACTAACAGGACCCTGGACAGAGAGAGGGGGCACAGTTTAGCACAGTTTAGCAAGAACTCCCTCTCCCTCGCTATCCGTCTCACGTGTTTATCCTAATGGTTTTATTAAAGCGTACAGTACAGTTGCATTGGAGCACTAAACACCAGTGCAGCTGGATCACTGGTCATTGTTGCACAGTCTCTCTCTATCTCTCTTCTTTTCACTCTCTGTCTCTCTCTCTCCTTTTCTCACCCTCTCTCTTCGTCTCTCTCTCTCTCTCTCTTCTTTTTGTTCTCTGTCTCTCTCTCTCTCTCTCTCTCTTTTGTGTTTGCAGTTTGCTTGACAAGTGTGAAAATAAAAATGTTGCTTCCATGTGCAATGAGCAGTGAGGAGTCACAGCAGAGGTGAGGAGTCAGAGCAGAGAAGGAAAAGGAGTGACAGTCACCGTGACTCTAATGACCAGATGCTTTAAACTAGATTAGCTGTTCAGCAGGTTGGCAGGTGGGATGAAGGAGAGTGTCCTCAACCTTAAGAAAACACACACGCGCATGCGCACGCACACACGCACACGCACACACACACACACACACACACGCAAAATCGTATCCGCCAGCATAAATGGTGTTGTCATCATGTGTCAACAGGACTGAATAAATGTTGGCTTCTGAATGTAGTGGCCAATTATTTGGCTCTTTGACTCTCAGATGTGGAAAACACTGCTTGTTTTAGCCAGAGTTCATCTCTCTCTCTCTCTCACTCTCTCTCCCTCTGTCAGACTGAGAGGGGACCAAGGTTCTGGTAGGTAGCTGCCATGTCCTTTTAAATAAAAATGGTTTCCTACAGAGATAGATTAGCACCAAACCTGGGATACTGTGGAATAGCATCGGTAAACAAAGTGACAGAGTGACATTCTATGAGAAGAAAGGGAAAAAGGGATTATTCCCTCTCTCTCTCTCATTCTCTATTCACTCTATCACAAACAATAATAGTGTGTGTGTGTGTGTGTGTGTGTGTGTGTCTGTGTGTCTGTGTGTGTCTGTGTGTGTGTGTGACTGTGTGTAAACAGTTCTAGCCTTCTCCAAATCATTCTGAGGAGTGGATTGATGGTTGCTATAAATAGCAGACACCTCGATAAGCCTATTCTTGTCAGCACAGCTTTTCTGACAGACATGTGTAGCAGTCTGATCCACAGTTCTTAAAACACTGACAGTTCTGAAATACTACATTCAAAATACTACATTAAATCATCTGTTATAATAATAATACTATATCAAATCATCTGTTAAAATACTCATAGTTCACAAAGTCAAGGCACCTTTTTTCTGGATGTAGAACATAGTTAAAATCTTTAAAATATGCTTTGCAACTGATGTGGTTTTGACTGTATCTTCAGTGCACATCAGTAGCATTTCCACTGAAGGTTTGTTTCAATTTCACTGAAAGGTTATCTACAATTTACACAATCTACCTTGTGTAAACTGACATGCAATTTCCAGTAAACTCAATGGCAATGTTTAATAACGAGTCCACTCATATTTGAAATGAGGGGACAAACAATGATATGTACAATAATATACAATGATACACACACACACACACACACACTCAATCAGGGACTCTAATGTACTCAGTGTGTCTCTACAGTTCGTCAGGAGCTGTAGTGTTAGTGTTTCTGTCCCAGTTTGCCTGAGGTGAGTGTGCAGCTTCACTCTGTCACTTAGCTCAGGTAATGTTAGTTGCTTAAGCTTTAGTGATGCCCCTGCTGAGTGTGATCAGCTAAGCCTGGAGCAAGCTCATCTGGACATCTGCCACACACACACACACACACACACACACAACAACAACAAAAATACACTCTGCACAGGAACACACAGCCAACTGACTGTGTCTGTGTGTGCCTGTGTGTAAGCGTGTACACGTGTGTGCATTTTAATAATTTACCCACACATCTGGAAATATCTTAATGTCCCAGTGAAACCGTGGTTTGTATATGTTTCTCACTGTTTTTTTTTTGTTGTTGTTCATATTCACTCAGACAAAAAATAAAAGACCAGTGCTAGTAAACACTAATAAAAAAATAAATTAAAAAAAGTGTAAAAAAAAAAAAAAACCTGGGTAGATACTTTTGAGAGAGCACACAAACAAACAATAATATTCTAACCCCTATCCTGTAAATACAGTTGTGTAACAAGTGAAAACTTTATGTGTAATTATAATGAGTCATACACAAAACTTTAAAATAGAGCAGAGATCGAACTCCTACTCCAGTCTATTCTTAGGGTCTAATGACAAGTCACTCTCTGAAAAACGGTAACAGTCTGTGCCCCCACAGTCAGTTCTGTACCATCACTTTTTTGATCTCCACCAAATTCAGAAACACATCAGAGCAGTTTTCAGAGAACTAAAAAAAAAGAAAAGAAAAGAAAAGAAAAAAATAAGAGCTGTGACTCTCCAAAGATTCTTCTCTATTTTCCTTACTTTGATCGTCTTTAGATTAAGAAAAGTTCTAATAAACTAAAAACCATAACAAACAACGGAGGTGTTCTAATTAACATTGAGAATATTCACAAATGCAGTACTCTTTTTTTTGTTTTTACTTAGATACAAACTACAGTGTCTATCAGTAAAAGCTATTACCCTCCCTTGGAATGAGGATGCACTTTTACGGTCACATTAATAGGATTTCAGACTATATACATCTTAATTTGTTTTACACCACTACAGGATAATTGCAGGAGAAAAAGAGAAACACAAGCATGCACTTATTTAAGTCATGCTCATTAGGCTTTACATGCCTTAGACAAAGCTACACACACCAGGCTATATAACAACCTCACCACTGTATAAGCATGTGCATTAGAACATGAAACCTCATTCCTTCAAAATAGCATCAGTTCTTTTTGGAATCCAAAAGGAACATTGTGCAGGAAGAAAAGTTACCAGGTCTTTGAGACATTGAGGTCAGAGTGATGATGCTTTCCGCCCGACCCAGGCAGCGATTGGTGTAAATGTTCTCAATGGTGGGCAGTTTGGTGCCCACCATTGAGAACATTTACACCAATCGCTGCCTGGGTCGGGCGGAAAGCATCATCAAGGATGCATCCCACCCTAACCATGGTCTCTTTACCCTCCTCCCATCTGGCAGACGTTACAAGAGCCTCCGCTCCCGCACCAGCCGGCTCAGGAAGAGCTTCTTCCATGAGGCTGTGACCCTGCTGAACTCCATACCACTGCGCTAGCTTTATTCGCACTCCACTGCACTATCTGTACTTTATGCACTGTTCTGTACTATATGCACTGTTTTCTGCTCCTTTTGCACTGGCTTTTCCGCTCATGCTGTTCAGAGTACCCTATTTAAAATGTACATAAACATACTGTACATATTTGTCTATTATGTCTATTCAACCTATACATATACACTCTGTCTACTCTGTCAGCTTCACCTCTGTGTATATCATTATTAATATATATACATGTACATATCTGTTTATATTACTCACCACTGTCTATAATGCTGTATATACTGTAAGATATAACATCACTACTGCAGTACTCACTACCTGCACTTACCTGTAAATAATACTATGCTTTTGCACTTCTGGTTAGATACTACTGCATTTCATTGGCTTTGTACCTGTACTCTGCACAATGACAATAAAGTTGAATCTAATCTAATCTCATCTAATCTAATAATGTTCATTATTCCTGTTAGGGAGGGGATGCTGTGGAGGGTGTTTGATATCACCTTGATAGTGATGAAAAGAAATAAAATGTATTTTTTTTTATTTGACAGAAGACATTTGATCACTGAGACATAAATTAACAGACAAAATGCCATTCTCAGATTTTCACTTTATCATATTCTGATCATACAAATTTAATTGTTTTGGAATTAAAGGCAGACATCTTCCACACATTAAAAGACAAAAGGTTGAAGAAAAACAACACATAAAATAAAAAGAATGTCTCTACATTTGTGAAAATAGAGAAGATAAAAATATATGGACCAAGAATAAAATTTTGTAATCTAATGCTGCTCGTCTAATCTGCGCAGCCTCTTTGCTCTAGTGTCCCAATAACCACCATATTTTGTTGCCCCATTACATATGCCCCCCAGTGGTACACATCAACACTTAAAGTTCTTAAACATTCCACATTCATAATTGACACACACACGTGTATGTATGTAGGTATGTATGTGTGTGTGTGCGTGTGTATGTGTATATTCCCGGTGTCACTGGGGGATTGGTTCCAGGACCCCCTCGTGGATACCAAAATCCGCTGAAGCTCAAGCACCTTGTAAAAAATGGAATCGAAATGGTCCTGGATGATAGACAAACAGTGTAACAGCAGCTCTGTGTCTGCATTCAAGATCTCTGGCCATAGATGCAAGTGGTGAAACATTTAATATAAAACCTTGAAATGTAAAAACAAAATAAAAATATCTTGAAGACACCAATTTTTGGGTTCATCTCCGGATACTTTACTAAGCATGTTGAACAAGAAACTTTAAAATATTTCAGATAGCAGTGAAAATAGCACCAACAGTTCTTTGTCTTTGTTCAAATGAACTCTGACCATATGACGCAAGTTGTAAAAACATGTATCATTTTCCCGAGTTATCGAATTAACTATGTCGTTATCTCAAGAAAACAAAGTTTCGTGATAATGACATATGGAATTCGAGATCTCTGGAAAACAAAGAAAAATAACATGTTATCACGAGAGAACGGAATCAAAATTAATATGTAAACTGATGGGATCTTAGGGCTTTCGTAAATTACAAAAATCAGAGAAAATATAAATTCATTCAGCGAACGAACGAGACATGAGGCAAGCAATGCTCAAAACAACGAGTGCTAGAGAGAGACCGAGGATCTGTGAAATGGTGGGAGGCTATAACACTGTATGCCTACAAATCACTTCATTCGCGTGGATTCAGCGAAGTCTGAAGTACCGGCAAATTCAAGTTTTGCTTTTTGGAAATTTCTGGATTTTTTTCCCCGAATATTTTCGATTTGAAATGAACAGGAGCAGGCTGAACAAAACAGGGTTACCAAGGTTCCGAAGAATGAGGGACAGAAAAATAGGGCAACAGACGGCCAACAAGACTATGGAACAATATACCATAGACACAATACACGGGTAAGAAAACACATGGACGGTGTAGACTTCGCACTGACGGAGCCAGCTGAGGGCTTTAAATAGGCATCAGGGGAAACTAAAGTGAAGGCAGGTGTGTAGAACGAGGGTGATCAGGCCGGTGATTAGTAAACCGGCGAGTGGCTGAAACCGTGGAGGGAGGAGGCGAGGTCGTTACAGTATGTAGCAATGTAAGTATCATTGGAAGGAGGGACTTAAGCGACATAAGTATTAAATGCTTAGCATTGCTCTATTTAGAGGCATGTTTATATTACTTAACAAAAAAATTCAATAAAAACTTTTTAGACTCTGTATTAGTTGAGCAGATCACATAACATTAATTCACATTTGTATCATTTGTTTAAGAAAAGGTTTAATTTCTTTTCTTTCAAAAGAGTAGTTTGCAGTAATTATCTCGAAATGCATTTCCTTTACCTTTGGGACCACAGGCTAATTTGAATTATTTATTTTTTATTAACTTTATTTCCAAAATAAAAGCATCAATATCTGAGGAGTTCAGATATGCACCTTCCAATCCGCACAATGTAGAGAAAGTTACATACAACATGACGGGACTTTTGTGATTTAAAAAACAAACAAGGGATTCATGGTTTGTTGGTCTAGGAGAATGATTCTCACTTTGGATGCGTGAGGTCCCAGGTTCAAATCCCAGATGAGCCCTTGGTATTACTAACTTTGGTAACTGCTTCTTTGCTGCAATGTAAAACTGTAACCCATCATTTGTGCCCACAAGGGTTAAACAACTGTCTTTCTCCCACACTCTATGGCCTATTGGTTTAGCCAGTTTAACCATCACATGCATCCCCTCTGAGCAGCTGAGTTCCCAGTTCACACTTGTTGATGTGTCCCCTTGACTGTCACACACCTATCTCTCCACAGGTTTGACTGACTGCTGTTTCCAAAAGGAAACACAGGTTCTCTCTTCCTGCAGTGAAGGATGCTCTAATTTGTAGCTGTTCCTTATCCAGATTTTCTGGAAGGTTCAGATCCCAAACAACCCCTTGTAGTTTCTCTTACACGTATTTATATCTGTTATACCCTATGTATGGATATCTTTCTGTCATATTCTCTGCCCCTGACCCACCAATGTGCGTTAGTAAAGACTTCACCTTCCACAGCTTTGATATGTAGACACTGGAGAACGTACTGCTGTTTATAAAACTTGTTTTCCGCAGAGACTGGGGTTGCAGTTTTTGATTGGTTGTTCAGGGCTGGTCCTGACCTCTTTGCTGCTGTAGTGTTTATTCTATTGTGCTGAGTGTGATGGTCCCTTGGTTGAAACCTCACATTTCCTGTTTACACAAGTTTGCCCTCTCACTTTTCCGACCTGCTGGTAGTTGTTATAGGTGAAGATGGGCCTTTAGGTGAAGACCAAAAGACCAAAAATCGCTAAAAAAGCAGGGGGAACTGGTTGCAGATATGGCTGTCAAAACCAGCTCGCACTTCTGAAATCATGGAATATTAGGCTTGGTTTGTGGTTTTCACATTCTAGACCAGTGGTTTTCAATCTGTTCTTCAGGGCCCCACTTCCACTGCACATTTCAGTTCGAGTCCAGCACTAGTACACCAAATCCCACTGATCTAGACAAGTTGCAAAAGTTTAAGGGATTTTAAAGGAGAAAGGAGCATGGGCAGCTGAAAGAGTATCACAATAGTCCAGACTAGAAATGAGACAAACTTAAATGAGGTGTTGTGTGCTTGGTGAGGAAGCCCTTGAGTGAATTCTATGGATGCTATACACTATGTGCCTATCAGTGAGTCATCAGTGCAGCAAGGAAGGTTAGCGGACACGATCATTTTTAAGGGAGACAAGGAGAAGTTGTAAAGAGTGATGGGGAGCTTGGGGGGCAGACAGTCTGGGTGGGGGCAGACAGTCAGACACCAAGGAGGTGTTGTATATGGTGTTGGAGAGGTTTGGGGGCAGACGGACAGAGAAAGAGGAGGTGATGATCTGACATCCAGGGTGAAATATCAGATCGGCCTGTGAAGCTGGACCGAGAAAAAGGAGATAAGAGGAAAACTTTAAATGTTGTTTGCATAGAGGTTGTGTGAGAGCCCATCAGAAGCCATGACAGACCCTACAGACATTGTGTAAAGAGAGAGGAGTTGGAGGACTACAATTTAGTTATTTGGCAGATGCTTTTTACCAAAGCGACTTACAATCAGTGCATCAGTCGGATTTCTAATACCTTGTGAGCAGAGATCACTATAAAACTGAGCGTCAAATTGCCCCTTCGCATTGCGCCCCTGGAATACTTTGACAAACACAGATACAAGACAAAGGTTTTTTTTTTTTTTTTCTAGGATAGGGAGGTTAGGCATTGGGGGACAGGTGTGTTCTAAAGAGGTGGGTTTTCAGTTTCCTGCGGAAGATGGTAAGAGATTCCGCAGTCTCGACTGCATGGGGGAGGTCGTTCCACCACCTCGGGTCAATGGCGGAGAAGAGGCGTGGTCAGGAGGAGCGGCTGCCGGGTTCCCGGAGTGAGGGGACCGTCAGTAGAGCGGAGGGTCCTAGTTGGGGTGTACGGAGTTATAAGAGACCGAAGGTGTGATGGGGCGGAGCCTCTTGTGGCCTGGTAGGCCAGCACCAGTGTCTTGAACTGGATGCGGGCTACTACCGGAAGCCAGTGGAGCGCAGTAAGCAGTGGAGTGACATGAGAGTGTTTAGGGAGGTTGAATACCAGGCGTGCAGCGGCATTCTGCACAAGCTGGAGCGGCCTAATGGCGCAGGCTGGCAAGCCAGCCAGTAGAACGTTGCAGTAGTCCAGGCGGGAGATGACGAGCGCTTGGACCAGGAGCTGGGACAAACCCTTTTGAACAATCAGTTGAGAGCATGTGTGGAAATATGACCTGGTATGAGGGCTCTTTCAGATAGAAAGCAAATCGTGTAAGGGCAAAGCATGAAATGACCTAGATCTGTAAAGAAGTCTTTTTTGATGATGTTAAATGCAGCAGTCAGGTCTAGAGGGATGTGACCATAAATATGAGGGTGGAAACTCTCAGCATGTGTTGAGTGGGTGGCTTTGAAACTTGTCTCTTTAGGGATCCAGGTGGTTGTTCTGGGATAAGTAAGCATATATTTGCATATTATAATGCCGACAAGAGGAAGGACATGAGATTGCTGCTTTGTCTTTTTTGATGACAGTTGGTTCCTAGAGGAGGGATGCCACCCAGGCAACCCTGAACACGGGTGGGACAATGTCTGGGTTTAGTGACAAGTTTATAATAGCTGCAATGAAAGGGAGTATGACAGCAGTAGAATTCAGATGACAGACAAGAGCAGCTGGCCTAGAGGGTAGGTGTTGGGACTGTTATGCAAGATGATATCAGAAGTAAGTGTGATTGGGAAGTGAGTTTGTACTGTGTGCAATTCCACAGGGAAGGACCTGCAGATATTGCCAACCCTCTGATCAAAGAAGGTGGTGAAATCTTCTGGTGAGAGATGTGGCAGCAGTGGGAGGGTGTTAGAGGAGAAGAGAAAGTTAAGTGGGGAAAAAAGTGTATGTGGTTTACCTGAAGCTTTTACAAATGTAAAGGCTAAGGTGTTAAAATGGCGTATGCTAAAGTATAGGGTATTCTGTGATGGGGGAAGAGGTCTTGGCTCTGGTGGCTCACTGCTGTTGGTTTCCTCCAGTGCCAAAGGCCAAGGAAACGCCTCTAGTTAGTGGAAGCTTGGCTTTTTGCCAGTGTCTGTTTATTGAGTGAGTGTGACAAGAATTGTTCTTTTGACTTTAAAACTGACATGACTCACTGGTGTTGCTCCAGAGGTTTCTCTGGTTGCTGTGGTAGTTTCACAGTCCATGGGTATCATGGTACTCACTCACTCATTATCTAAGCCGCTTATCCTGATTAGGGTCGTGGGGGGTGCTGCAGCCTATCCCAGCACTCATAGGGCGAAAGGCAGGGAAACACCCTGGACAGGTCACCAGTCCATCGCAGGGCAGACACACAGACAAACACACTCACACACACATTCATACCTAAGGGCAATTTGGTGTCTCCAATTCACCTAACCTGCATGTCTTTGGATTGTGGGAGGAAACCCATGCAGACACGGGGAGAACATGCAAACTCCACACAGAAAGGACCCTGGCCAAACCTGAAACCTTCTTGCTGTGAGGCGACAGCGCTACCCACTGCACCACCGTGCCACCCTATCAGGGTACTTTCTTGCACTATTACAGTTTGCAGGTCCAAGGTGCAGACATTAACCCCCTGGTCAGTCCGAATGAGGAGTATTAGAGCAAAACAAACATGGCTCGTTGGTCTAGGGGTATGATTCTCGCTTCGGGTGTGAGAGGTCCCGGGTTCAAATCCCGGACGAGCCCATGTCTTCAATAATTGCTATTTGCCCATTCCATCAGTGAACACTTCTCTCTGTTGACCAGCTGTTTATGGCTAAGGTGGAACAATGTTATGCTATCAACTGCATCCACAATGATCAACCAATAAAATGATAAGTCAATATACTTTTTGTCCTTTTGATTTACAGTGATGATTCCCAGTTCAGGGTGCAAGAGGCTTCTGCTTGCTTTTAGACATGTATTGTCTGTTTTGCTTACATGAATAGCATTTATATGGGAATGTGTTTAAAATAATTGTTTTTTTAGTATGTTGAACGCATTAAGATATATATATATATATATATATATATATATATATATATATATATATACATAGACAAATCAGTGGCGTGCTGTCAGGGTAAGCAAGGTAAGCACTGCTTGCCCAGCTTTCCTACGCGAAAGTAAATGTCAAAAGATATATCTCTCAGGAGTGATAATTTTCTACGTATATGTACAATACACAGTCTACTACTGTCTATTTTAATACATTTCCCCCACGACCCTTCCACTGCCCTCTTGTGGCGTTTTGTCCTGTTTCGCTGTGCTTTTCTGCCGAGAATAAGCTGTGCTTACCTACAGCTCGTTAAACTCAACGGCGGATCTGTTCAGCTGACGTCATTGGTCCCATTGAAAAGTGTAGGCGAAGGCACGCGCTTTTAAAATCGCTCGCGCTGTTCTGACATCAGTTTTTGCATTTTAAGTTTGACAAAACACACTCGTGCCTGCGTATTGGCGCCGGACGATGACGCTATGGGATAACTAGCCGACAAGTGTGCTACTTTTAGCGACGTTTCCACCGAACTCTCAATATTTGACGTTATCCAGCTAACATCAGAATCATTGGAAAGGCAAGCGTTCTTGGAACTGCTTGCCCTGTTCTGAGATCAGTGTATTTGTGTCCTGTGTTGGGCGGTAAAACGATTGAAACCGTCTATTGGTAAAGACTGTCATCCACAAGACAATTTCAATAGCCTTTTTACCAGACTGAACAAAGCTATATATGGCAACAGTAAGTTTGAGAGACATAATATGTGCAGAAAGGAAAGTCCAGGGTCCTACATCAAATGGTAAGCATTTTGAAGATAACCACAAAAATTGTGTATTGAGTGTGGAAGGTTTTCCTGTAATGTATTTTTCAAGCAAGCTCCTGCAGATATGTGCAATGTAAAGTTTAGTGTCAGATAAAAAAAAAAAAAAATCTGAGTAATTTTCCCATTTGGTTAGGCAGAGCCCAGCAAGACATGGGAGAGGCACTTTCAAGACAGGGAAGTCAGAGAGTAGAAAACCATAAGACAGACATTTGTACCATATTGGGCAGACTACAAATTCCAGAGAGTACTATGGTTATGCTGTATGGCCATTAAACGGTATGTTTGATTTTAATTTTTAACTCTTTTGGCTGTTTCTGTAATGAACCATGTGTGTAGATATCTGGATATCTGTGGTTTGTGTGTGTGTGTAGGTGGGGGCGGTGGGGGTCCTGAATTCTGCTTGCCTAAGTGAAAAAGCCACCACATGCCACTGATACACTGATATATATACACTCAAACACATACACAGTGAGTATTTTTTTTATTTGTGTATAATAACGTACTCTGAGCAATAGAGTGAGAGATTGGCAAGGAGAGGAAAATTAAGGGAAGGAGAAGAAAAAGAAAAATGCATGGGAGGATAAACAACAACAAAAAAATGGAGTGGGGCCAGAGAGGAGCAATCATGCAGATGAAATTAAGCTTTAATGAATTGAAAATAGGGTCTATTATTTTTGGACCAGAGGTGGTTGGGTGCTGTGTGTTGTCTATGTGAGACCAATTTGAAGGTGCTTCAAGCGTGGCAGGAACGATGAGCTGGCACTGTGAGCTCCCTTGGGTTGTACTGGACTGCCTGTCTAATTCTCTCCACACACCTAAAAACAATACCCACTTTCCATGTGGATCAACAGATACATAGAAACTTAGACACACACCACCTACGCTCACAAGCTACCTAACACACATCACCCTTCACCGCAGCAGTGTCTGCACATCTATAGGAAAAGACCCCTAGCTGTGGGATGACTGAGGGACTGACAAGAGGTGGATCATTGTTAAGAAGGGCCCAATAAGAAGCTTAAAGGTTGGTGTTCTGTACAGAGGATGGGAATTGCTTAATGCTCTCTGCATCTCTACACCATTCATTTTATTCCGCCCAAGTGTCACAAAGATCAGTTTAACAATAAATGACAGAGAATTATCACTTTGTGCTTGTTACAGTGGTCTGATGAGTTAGTACCACACAGCAGTAAAGTTAATGGTTCAACTCAGATCTAAAAGGTTGCAGGTTTGCAGAGTATGGAACACTCTATACCGCTTCAGAGGTACTATAACATGGTGCTCCTGTCTTTGCTTCCCCTCTCTTCCTCAGCACGGAGGCCCTGAGAAACTGCAAGAGTATTTAATATTCCTAATACGGTTAAAAAAAAAAAAAAGAAAATCTTAACAAGAAATACACTGGTTACATCATTAGGTCTGTGTAAAGTGGTGACACAGTAGTTTGTGGTAATCAATTTTATTTTCCTTGTTGATATTTCAATATCAACTGGGCCTCGAGCAACTCACCTATGCTGTTTATTCAACAATCTGCAATACCAAAACCCAACCCAAACCACCAACAACCATCAACTCTTTAACCCACAAACCCAGTCAAAACACTTCTTTCTAGCATTTTAATGTCATGTATTTAAAACAAATATTTCTATCTGTGAAGACCCTACAGAACATTAAGCATGTGGGTGTAAGTAACAGCAGTGAAAACTCCGTTTCAGTGACCTGACTTGCTAATGTGTGGTACTCCGGGATCTAACTGTCAGATGTGTTTAACGAGTCTGTTAAATTCAGTGTAAAATTACTTTTCATTATTATGACAGGAGACAACACACATCACAGAGTAGGAAAAGTATTTTATTCATAATGTACATAGTTGAAAAAAAATTGCTTTGAATTATGTAACGTTGAACATAAAGTGTGGAGCAGAGATAGCAGACTGTTTAACATTAAAGCTGTATACATAATTATGACTTAAACATTCCTAGTTGTGTTTGGTTTGTTTCATAATGACAAGAATGATCAGCAATAGTCACGACGACCGTGTTTCCTTCAGGAATTATGTTTGGCAAGGCTGAAATTCTGAGGAAGCGATAGCGTTTCCTTGTAAGGTGTGGTAAAGCCATGTAAACAGTAACACAGGAGACAGATTGATGCGTTTTTGTGATGATTTTACCGTTATTTCTGCTGAGGTTTGGAATGTGTCTGGAACAGTGTTTTAGTTAAGCCTGCCCATCTGTCCAGTATTTCAACTGCATCTGTAGAACCCATATTATGATGCAGGTTATATTATAACAAATGCGAATGTCTTCTCTACCTCTCTCTCTCACAGCATGGCACCACCACCTTTTCATATCAAGAGAAGATCTTACACCTGCTTTAGTCATTTGGACAATTACAGATTTGCGTGTGTGTGTTTGAGAGGGAGCGAGAACACTGAGAACATATTTTGGTCACATAAGTACTCCTGTATGTACAGCAGTAAGGCAGCATGTGTTGAATTGGTCCCTATAACCCTTTGGGCTGTGTAGTGGCCATAGGTAAACACCGGTTTTAGTGCATGTTAGAGGTCAAAAGATTAAGTAAAAGACTTTGTCAGCTGTGCAAAGGTAGTCGACTAAAGTCAAATATATTAATCTGAACATTAATGCATATTTCAAATGTATTTTTCCCAAACGAGCATTCAATCTGTGTATAAAATCTTCATTTCAGTTTAAAGTTGCTAAGCTTGTGAGATGTATGTTAAGCTATCTTAGGCAGTAGTTTTGTGACCATTTGGATGGTGGACAGAGCAGGGTCATACGTCCTAGAGCATGTGTGGCCTGAACGCCTGAGGCTGCAGTGTGACCCAAGACCCCTAGGGCTCTGCTCTCAAAGTCACTGCAGTAAAATGCAAAATGTCACGATTTTACATGTATATATTTGAATAATGCTGCACTGGCTGTATTGCTAGTTTCATACTTACACATGTTAAAGTCTGAGAATTTTTTTTTTTGCTGTTTTTTTTTTTTACAGGGCTGCGAAGCACTGTAAAAATAAAAAAAAACAGCATGGGAAAAAACTCTTCAGAAATAAAATGGACATGCTGCCAAGAACTGCATTTGCACCCACCACTGTGTCCATTTCACTGAAGAACTATGGATATTTCTTAAAAACAAAGATTAGATTCCAGGACAAAAAAAAAATACCCTACATGTTTGATAAATCCTCTTCCAGTCATGGAATGTAAGTTTCTAACAAGTAATAAGTCCAACAGCTATTACAGTAAAGAGGAACAAATATGTGAGAAGTTCCTTAGCGACTGAGACAAGAACCACCTGTAACCAAAGTCCACTTAATCCTTGCCCTCTCTTGAATAAATGCGAACTGGATTGTACTATTTTCCAAAAAATGTGGATGGGGTTGTTGTTGTTCATGGCTTTCCCTCCTCCAAAGCACTTTCTGTGCGTTAAGACTCCACCAGAGCAGTCCATCAGTCCAACTGTATTTTAATACACAGGATCAGAGGCAGAGGGCAGATACGTTCTGTGTGACCCTCTGACCCTTAGATGACCTCTGACTCGTGGCGTGCCAGAGCAATAGGCAGTGTGGTCCCACATGGACCCTGGAAGTGATACCTTCAAAAACCCCGACAAAATGAAATCAATTACACGTCACAATTATATCAAACAGCACCTGTTATGAGAAAGCTCCACTGACTCCATGAAGAAAACTCTAGAAGGAGGCTGTGGGAATATGCTGTCCCTGCTGCAGTTAGTACATGTGTTTAATGGATATATAAAACCACACAACTCCATGTCTCCAGAGGCCTCAGACCGGCATCTGCATTCGGCAAACAGACCAGTTTCTTTGTTCTTACCCAAGTTCTACTGGTCAATTTCCTTAAGCTTGTGACATAAATGGGTTTGAATAAACTACTTATAACAGTCTGAGAAATACAACAATTAACTGTCAATAAATATTCTGAGAGATGAGGTGAGGATACGTCACTGCTGGGGTGCTCTTAGCTGGCTAACAGACAGTGCACATCCCTGACTGCCAGGCATATCGATACGCTAATGTTTTTCAAATCAAAACACGTTGCTATGACTACAATTTAGCCCCATAATTTGTGTATCACCTCAACCTCTTTTTTGTGTTGTAAGTTATATAATGAGATGGAAATATGCTTATGTTAAATAGTAGCTTTCTTGCATGCGAGACTTTTGTAGAAGGAAGAGGTAGAGCCACAGGATTTGCGTGGTTGAAATTCACCATCTCTTCATTATGCCACTGATTGTCTGTCAGTAGACCTGCTCCAGGTGACAAGAGTGTCACAACACCCTGTCACAGGCCTTAATTAAGCCTCTCTGACAGAGACATACCTTTGTGTTTTGTCCTTTGTGTGACATTGATTGGAATGATTGTGGCTTAATGGGTACTGGTTGAATTAAAGAGCATTGATTAATGCTTAACTAAACTTTCCACTGCGGTTTTGGGTAGAAACAGTTACGTGCTGTGCATGTATCTGAGACTCACATAAAGCGCGTTGTATTGGGCGTGACCCCGGTGTTGAATTCAGCTACAGGCACACCCCGTGATGCCACCTGAGGGGCAAACATCGCCGCTGGGTACACCACTGCAGACGTCCCAACCTACAGGTTAAAGACATATATTACAGGAGCCTTCGGCAAGCAGGGATGAAGCTCAGGCATCTGAATTATGCACCTCCTTACAAAGGAACCAGTCAGAAACGTGGACATGCATGTGTTGCCCAATGAAGAGGATCACACGACTGGACCTTAGAAAACTTTTTAGAAATGTCATAAATAAATAAAAAAGGTAGAGTAAGTGCTTAAGTCGTGATCAGATACAAATCTAACCAGGCCTTTGGTGATCAGCTTGGGTGAGGATTTTGTGTAACTGAGGAGTGGCTTTGACCAAGTGCAGGAGGTTACAGTCACACTCATGTATCAGCTGGCACTGACACACACATCTACCCCATTCACTGTCAGTGCTAGACTGTAAGCAGAGTAGAATAGGCAGGGAAAACTGACAGGTCATGTGACGAAGACACCACACATGCAGTGCAAAAAAAATGACAGCAAAACTGTGCAAACTGACAGCATTACATTGCTTGACATTGTTACAAACCAGTAAGGATGAAAACAAGCTGCTCATGTGACAGAGTATCTGGTAAAATTATGGGGTTTGAGTGACTGGGGTAGAAGGTGAAGCTTTTAACACCACCCCTCTTCACACTTTAAACAAACAGGGAGACAGATAAAAGCTCTCACCACCAAGCAGAGATCACATGAGTCCAGCTCTTTTTCCACCTTGGTGAGGACGTGGGAATCGAGCGTCTCGCCAAACCAGATCACATCAGGTCGGAGTAAACCATTACAGTCATGCTCCTTACACCTGCCATGCAATCAAACCGCCTCTCAGTTAGTCGGACCGATCATACCACCTCTCATTCAGTCCAACCAATCAAATTTATCCAGAAAAAAAAAGACTGAACGGCTAATGGTGACAAAACACTCATTCTGTGTCAATTTTATATTATCTTATAATTACATATCTATCTTTCACTTATTGCTGTTTGTTATGATTGTTTGTCCTTCATTTACTCATTCATCTATTTTCTAAATCTAGGACCTCACGCACTGCAAGTAGATATACTTATGTAATCAGTATTTCTTGTTGGTTTATTCTTTCCTGAAAGGGAAGGGCACAAACTCGTGATTTTATTCATTTATAACACTGTACCAATATATGTGTTTTTAGTCAATTAGATAAGTGTGACCATGTTAGACTGGTAAAAAAAACAAAAAAAAATATTCAGTACTAAGAGACTGATAGAATATTCCAGAGCAACGTTTGTTAGAACAGTTCTGTGGTGTGGTTCCTTAGTCTTTGACATGATAACACACACAGAAAACATTTTGGGTAGACCAGGACGACCACCCAGCCCAGTCCACACACAGTTTGATTGACAGACTACATCCCTATAAACCCCAGTGTTTATCCAATCCTGTCTTCAGTCAGCCCCCATCCCCCATCTGGCTCAACTCCTATCATCTTCTCCTCCAATACTCTATTCTTTATCATTTTTCCCTCTACAAGACAAGTAAAAACAATATAGACAAAATCCAGACCTTCCTGCCTCCCACAATCCACTTAAGCATTTTTATGTTGAAGAGGAAAGAATTCTGGTGAGACCACAACAGTAGCCCTTGGCCACATATTCGCCTTACAAATAAATACTGCCCTCTAGTGGAGAGGTAAAGGTGTTGATTTAAACAAGGTTATTCAGACATTCCAAACAAAGTCCTGACAAAGGAGGATGGCGTCAAAGGTGTAATTAACTTGTCCACCCTGTAACTAAACCTGCACCAACCTGCCACTTTTATCATCAGAAATAATTTTATCATCAGACATAATTTTAAGATCATCTGACATGTAATTTTATTATCTGACATAATTCATGTTCCTTGACCATCTCAGAACAGCTCTGTATGACATGTTGCTGGGTTTGAGGCTGAGTCTGGGAAGAAGTCTGAGGTTTGAGGTTATATATCAGGTGTGTAAAACCATGCTTAGCTCTTTACCTTGGCAATGCATTGACAGGTATCTGTGCATCTATGGCATCAGTATCAGGGGAGCTGCAGGAGAAATTAAGATGACACTTACGTAACAGAAGTCAAATATAAAACACATATTCATATTTTTCTTTTTTACTTTTTAAAATGTTCTAATTAATGGTTATAATTAATGTCCTACATCTGTGAAGCTGGGAGGGGGAAGGAGATGCAGTGTTAGCATGGCTATACTGTTAATTAGCACCCCTGTCGTCCTCAACAGCAAACCCTGTGTCTGCTAACATGACTCTGCTATGAAAATCCCAAAAAACAACATCTACAAATGAACAACAATGATACCGTCTTGCGTCTTGCATGAAGTGTCATAATGTCTAGAAATCTTCCGGTGTTCAGAGAAAATGGCATTTTATGTTTTTTTGTTTTTGTTTTTTAATCTACCACCAAAACTAGGGGTCTGAGTTCCATTCTTGTTTATCAGGGGAGGTGTCGGGAGGCATGGCAGTCAGGTGGGTGTGTCATCTTAATGAAGTCACATTAAATCATTTGAATATGTAATGAAGTCTGACAACTGACAGCACCTGGCCTTGTCCTGATTGGCCAAGGCAGTACAGGACTGTACTGTGATTGGTGAATTGTGAAAGGCTGACGTGTAGTGTCCCACCCTTTTCCCTCGAGAGCGGCACATATTGGGCTCTTCCGGTTCACTTCCACATCTCCACAGCTAAGACATCTGGTCTTGAACAGATTACCTGCCAGATCACAGCCAACACTTCAGACCTTACAAATATATATGACTTTCTCTGTTCCAAAGCTATTCAAAATTGAAAGCTATTCAACTTTACTTGACAACTGAGTTTCATGTTTGACACAGTTTACCTTTTAATACAATATGTCATAAAATACTATAACAAATGACAACTGCCATACTGTTATATTAGATTTTGTAGTGAGAGGGCAGTGTGCCTGTGGATCTCAGTTCCTGACAGTTAGACCTCTTTATGGCTGTCAACAGTTTTAGACAGCAGAGGTGTGTTGGCAGGGTTACCGTGGATCTCAAGGATGTGTCTGGAGCCAGCGCTGTGGTGTAGGCCGTCAATGGTCTGGGTGATGACCACTACAGAGCGACCCTGTTTACTCAGACGAGCCTCACATTCGGCTATGGCGCGGTGGGCAGTGTTGGGCTTCGCTGCCAGAGTCATCTCTCGCCAGTGGTGGTAGAATTCCCAAACGCTGGACGGGTTGCGGGAGAAGGCTTCTGGCGTGGCAAGATCCTGTATGGAGAGATTAGGTGATGAGGGATGCTGTCCAAGGAAGAACAGATGTCAGGAAAATATGAAGGAGAAAACAATTCAGGTAGTGGATCAGAATGGACCAGAACAGCGCTCGGTTTGATTAAAAGTCAGGAGAGTTCCAGCTGTTAAGGCAATGGATATTTCCCCGCGAACCTCAGAACACCCTGTTCATCATGGTAAGGGTTCCAGAGAGGGACAACAGGAGGATGAAGGAGGTCAGGAGAATTCGGATTTGGGCAAGTCTTCCTGGGACAGGCCTACTTTTGTAGATAGAGCCAACCAGAATCCTACCATACAAGTTTAAAAGCAACATAGTCAGACAGAGAGATGTTGAAAGTTTAAGCTAAGGTAAAGGTTGAAAGTGGGTGTAGGACAGTGGTTCTGAATTCCAGTCCTGGGGGGCACTGTCCTGCACGTCTTTGTTTTAACTCTTCATTAACACAGTTAATTGAGCTAATCAAGGGCTTAATGATTTATTGATCACTGGAATCAGGCGTCAGTCCTGAGCTCAGGAGAGTTAAAACAAAGATGTGCAGGACAGTGGGACTGGAGTTGAGAACCACTGCTGTAGGAGAATCTGGATAATCTAAGCTGAGGTCAGAGTTTCAGTAAGAGTTACACTGAAATGGAGTCATTGGCTGTGGATGATCCTGGACAGACACGACTGTTGCTGAGGGCTCTGGGAGCCCTCTGATTAGACACAGTGGTTATGTTGAGGAGATCTGGAAACAACACAGACCCATAGACAGAAAATTGGAAAGTATGACCACATGTTCCACTGCAAAACAGAGTTGAGAAGAGACTAACAGTACTATTACAATTACAAAATTATAATTTTGATAAAATGTTACATTCATGGAATACAATTATATAAACATTTGGTGTCTAAAGGTTTGAAGCTTTGAATTCACATGTAATTCAAACTGTGTGTGTGTGTGTGTCCTCTAACCTGTGTTTTCCATTTCCTCCATATTCCACCAGCACCTCTGAAGGTGGGCAGTCCACTCTCGGCACTGACCCCGGCTCCTGTGATGATGGCCACACGCTTGGCCTTGGAGAAGACCTCCCGAAAATCAGCCATGTCTGCAAACAAACACAAACCACACTGCACTTGCTATTCTACTTTTCTCCACTGTCTGAAAATATTTAGCTTTTGTAATTTCTCACCATCAACATGAAACAACAGTAATGAAATGAGCCATTCTGACTAATTGTTGAAGTTTTAACTTTTAAGGCCGCAAATAAGATTAAAGTGATTACTTGCATTCAGGTTTAAAAGATGTAATTTTGTAGACTGGGTAGATGCTTGCTTGGGCAAATCAGTTAAGATTTATACAAACTGCTATGAAATAGGGCTCATATCTCAGATATGTTTTGGCCTGGCCAAACAATTGATTAAACTGCATTTAAGAGATGTTCAACTGAGAATGTAGTGAAGTCCAGGACTAGTCCATGCCCCAAAAACCAAACCAAGTTCTTTCCAGAGGTTTACCCGAGCTGTGTCGAAACAGTCCTGCCAGAGTTCTCTGAGTCCTGCAGAAAACTCGAGGAGCTTGCATCTTGGCGGTCAGCTGATGAATAATCATCATTGGGGTGTGTATTCTGAGCAGAGGAAACTATGACACTCAGTGACAAGGATAACACACAAAATGAGCTGAAGCTTTGTAATATTCAGATCATGAGTGTCAAAGTTTTGAGAGCTTACTGTAACAACATTCACCTAAACCAGGGGGAGGCAAATCAGGTCCCGCAGGGCAAGTGTCCTGCCGGTTTTTGTTTTCACCTCTTAATTAGCCCGCCTGTTTATTTTCACCTTGAAAACAGGTGTGCACGCTCTTCAGCCAATCATAGATTGTATTTAGTTAGCTGACAAGAAAAACAGTAGGACCATGGCCCTCCAGGACCGGATTTGCTCACCTCTGATCTAAACAGTCCTTAGACTAACAGAAGACTAGTTTGAACTGGGCCAGCTGGGACCAGAAAGTGTACACCACCAGTTCAACCAACAACAGATCAGAGGACTGACTTGACTAACAGGAATACTGGGAGTTCAAATGAAACAAATTCTGGGGACTTAATTACTGAGGTAAAGCCATAACTCTGAGGATGAAATCGACGCCTTGTTGTCGTGTCTTATACACTATACGATTGTATTTCTATTGAACTAACCGCGAAAGAGGCGATAACACCTGTTGACTGATACACTGTACATACTAAATATGATTTATAACAGTAGCGGGGATTAAGTATGGCTGAGCTGAACATAATTTTCTTCCATGCCTTTTTACTCGCTTTAAAGTCACTATTATCCTTGAAGCGCAGAGATGGGAATTGTCACTCCGACACAAGCATGATATTAATGTAATGCTGGATTAACGTAAATACCACACTAAGCATGACAAAAAAAAGCACTACACCTACACATAATTTCCGCATTTTTGTGTTTAATTTTCTAAGGAAGTGGCACGGCAGAAGTCACCTCCTCCGGTTTAACAATCTGGAAAAACTCACGAAATGGTCCCTAATTCAAATTGTACAAAGTGTCGCTGTAAAAACTCATGCAAGAGAACTGACTATACTGTGGGAAAGAACAAGGCGTTTCGCTGTCAAGACCATGCTACGCAGCTTATTGAGAAGTTAAGAGAACACGCAGTTTTGCTTGGGCGGAAAATAACGACATTCCAGGACTGTGCTTACACACCAGCCGAGCAAAGTGGCGACGAACCAACGCCAAACGGCTAGACAGCGACACGATGGTCGAGTCTGAAAAGTTTGCCAGGCTGTCAGTCAAAAGTTGAACTAAATGTTGTCAAGATGAGTCACCGGAAAACGTCTTTAAAATCGTTATTGGAAAAAGACGTAGATTTTTTTTTTTTGCCCACTGTATCTTGATTATGCATGTGTACTGACCGGACAAGGATCAATACAAATCCAACATAATAGATGTGTAAGGTGATCACCAACAAAATGTCTGATAACACAAGCCCAACTGAAACGGCTGCACACTTTAAAGTGACAAACACTAACTTCCTTTCAACTATACGCCTTGTAGTAATGATACATAAGAATATAAACATAACGTACGTGTGGTACTCATACTTACCCACCCTCTCATGTGAACGCAATGCTCGTTTTGAGACTACGTTCAGTGAAGACTAATGCTCATGCCGTAAAAAGTGTCAACATGTCGTAAAGCATTGTGCTCGAACATGGGTCCTGCAAAAATTGAAACCGGGAAATAGAGTAGCATGTTGAGATTAATGAGGTCTGTAGTGCCCTCCTATGGTCACTTGAAAATTTACCTGTGTCTTCGCTCTTCAGTTACTAAACCATATAAAAACTCAGAAATACGTGCAAAACTGCCTATATGAATCTGTTTGGTGAAAACCATCACAACAGTAAAGATCTCTTCCCCTCATGCATATTTTTTTTTAAAAAAGCAACGCATCTATGGAAACGATACTTGGAAGTGGCTTATGGGTAAGTAGTTTCATCCAGAACTCTGTTTCTGAAAATGACATTCATCTTAGCCCATTACATCCCTCGACATAATTTTGCGTGACATTTCACTGCTTATTTGTTTGATCGTATACTAAACTTTTATGGTTTGTACATTTTTCGTTTTAAATAACTGCGCACTGCTGGAGAACTGTTTGAGCTATCCACTCATCGTTTTAAACGCTGCAGGGCTACACGCATTTATTTATAACTGATTCTGCTCTGGTGGTTGGCTCCGTTTGTAACGTGTCTTTCTCATTCATAAGGGTTAGGAACTGCTGTTTCTCATTAATGATGTTCTTGTGTTCATTCAGTTTAATACATCAGTCACAGTGCTAAATTTAAGAGGCCAGTCGTCCAAAATATCTCTATAGCCTCCATCTAAAATGAAAGGTCTAACTCAATACATATCTTTCTTGAGTTTTGTAGAAGTGAAATGTCATACAGTGACCCCTCATTGTAGGAGAATTATGGGGCCATTAGGAGTAGTGCTGAGAATATTCCAAACCAAAAATAAAATAGCCTAATCAGAGAGCTTGGGGGATCCTGTATTTCACCATAGACTACATAAGTTTGGTTTTGTAGGAGGTGAAACACATTTATTCATTTATTTATTTTCATGTTTCTGTGCTTACAGTCAGTCAGGCTTCCAGTAATGAGAACATCCTACCTAACATACAGATGCTATATTCTCTTGGGTGTGTGCATTAGCATTGCTTCCACATTTAAACTCTTTTAAATTTATGAATTTATTCCATTCTACTGATTAATCTTGTAATCTCATTAGTTGATTAAGGATAGGGCTCATGGGTTGTGGCACTTCGAGTGTTTGTGAAACCACATCCTATTTTCTCCTATCACTCTACTCATTTGCACTCTATCTGTTGGGAAACAGTTTAATATTTTGTGAGAAAACAACATTTTACAAGACCACAAGCCAAACAAACAAATATTTTAATGCTATAGCTGAAATAGTTCCCTGCTCATCATCTTTAGAACTGTTTGTCACAACCTCTTTACTGCAACTATGTGTAATATTGCTCTCTAGCACTGTGTATTATGTGGCAGGAAACCATAGTAATTCTTGCCTAAATAGTCTGTAATTCAGAGAGTTGTTTGCCAAGAGTTGTTAAGTGGCTTCACGGAACCAAACATTTTTGTTTCAGTTTTACAATAAGGGTTAACACCAAGATACCGAAACATTTTAGCCTAATCCAGCTAAATGTGTATGCATGTAAAAGACCTACCTATATAGAAACATATACGCATATACAAATATGTGTCAAAAGAAATAGCAGACTGTATAAACCAGTATGAATTCTAATGACTATGTCGGAGTGCTCGATCTTCTCCTACGGTTATTACATTTGAAATCATAACTACTGATAGCTTGTTAAGCCTGACCTTACTGGATTAAAGATGACGATTTGCCTCGTAAATTTAACGAAGTTATCTTATTTTGGCTTTAGAATACAGAGCAAAAGGCCATGAAATAGTTTAAATCAGGTTTACTGTGGCAGATGACTAATCCCCGATGTCACGGCCCAGCTGGGCATGTTTGTTTGAAACCTGTGCTCATTAGACAGAAAGAATGCCCTCTCATATAGTTGGGGTTGGCAGCTTGCTGATGTACACCCAAGAGGTGATGTCTCTTTTGAATGCCAAGTACTGGTAATACTTGGCTTATGACATGTGCCAGCACATGCTGCGTTCCAGATTTTAAAGTCACCAGAGGAATGGTAGAAAAGGGATTCCTATACAAGGAGTAAAACCAGGAATCCTGACTGCTAAACCATGTAGGACATTCGTGCAATGTGGCTTTGTGTCAGAGCCAAACTGAAATGCAACTGCACTCCATTCAGCAAACGAACAGGTTTTCGGTCATGCCTGGCCATTACCCCTTCTTACCAGACCTATGTCGTCACAAACCAAGGATGAGCTTTTGCGCTGAGCCCAACTTTTACTCCTTGCGCTTTATGTAGGGTAAATGTTATCATGATAGACGTGAAAGGCGTCTGAGCAGAAACAGGCCTTTGGCGTCATGTCCCACACTGCTGGAACAGAAGCCCATGAAGACAGTCAGGCAGCCATCTTTTGGGTCAGTTAATGAATGGGCTCAGCAATTCCAACTCCAGTGAACAATGGCAATGAGAATGAGGAAACCCACCAAGGATGCGGGATGGACACTGAAATGCAATGCGTTGATTTGAACACCATGAAATTCAGTGTAATTCCACTTCATGCCAAGTCAACCCAAACCCTATGCTTTGAACATAGTTTGGCTTCTTTTAAAGATCAAGTTGAAGCTGACAAAGCTCTGCTCAAGCACAACTGAACACAATTTTCAGAAAGCAGCCTGAGGAATGCAAAATAAAAAAAAATCGCTTCTGATGTTTTTGCGCAATAATACGTACGTGAACTTGAATGTTAATGAAAAGCATTGAATGGAGACTGACACTTGATAGTGACTCAGCAATTCCATGGCACAGTTAAGTTTGGAATATAACCAACCAAGAATGACCAGGACAAAGTTTTTTTGTTTCTTTTCTGAGGTAGGTTGCCTTTATGTTCTTCAGACCAGTTTGCAACAGTGAAATAAAAACACCCTACCTAGCTTAGTTATTGGCAGATAGCAGGCTGACGTTCAGGCTAACTAACATTAGCAGAATTTGGTTCTTATGGTCTTATTTTTGAGGGTAATTGCTAGCCTGCTAAAAGATTGTTTAGAGAGCCACACAAAGAAATGCTAAGAACTACAATTTTTCTCTTGTATTGCTTTGCAATATAGAACCTTAATCTTGCATCTGTACATAATAACAGATGTGCTTTTGTTTTGTATGTCAAGATGTCAACAGTGGGCACAGAGGGAGCAGCTATAAAGGAACATGGTCATGAAGTGCGTTGAAGATTAAGGTGTTTTGACTTGCTCAAATGCATATAATCCAGTACATGTGAATTTTGTATTACTATAAATTTACACAAAAAAAAACTGTGCGTTCCGGTGTTATGCTGCTCAGATTCTAGTGGTTAAGAGTTGTTCCAAAAATTTGGAGCGAGTCTGAAATTCCATGCTTCGGGATCATATGGGAGGCTGATGAGGTGGGTCAGGCAATTCCCCAAGGTCTGCAGTCCAACTCAGACTGTATCACGAGTTCAAAAGGAGAAGTGATGGTATTGTTCTTTGTCGTGCCCAGACGTGATAGAGAAACACAGAGTAATGGCATGTATCCAGGCATGCCCTGAGAGGCAAAAAGGAAGGCGAGCGAGGTGCCGTGACCCGGATTCGAACCGGGGTTGCTGCGGCCACAACGCAGAGTACTAACCTCTATACGATCACGGCCCCGCTGGAGGTTGCCATGCGCCATTATTTGAAGCATGCGCTCATCAGGTAGGGTCCTCTCAGCGCTACGTAATGGCAGGTTGCAGGCATGTATCCAAGAGGGACCGTCTCAGCTGAAGGGTGACTTGTCATGCTTGGCCAGTAGCTGAGAGGAACGCTTGAGAAAGTGGCAGGCTTTTTGCCGATTATGAGCCGTAGGACTGAGTCCCTCACACTCTCCCCCTCGTCCATGAAATGGCACATTGGTGCGGTGGAGATTGTACTGGAACTGTTATTATTTCTTGGCTTATTTACATTCTAGCAGTACGACTACCAGCACGAATAACAGATGAGCGTTGGAGTGAGAGGTTTGTACATTAGACAGAATATGTTTGGTATACCTTTCATGTTCAGAAACTGCAGTTATTTCCTTTCACCTCGAGAAGGGGCTCTAAAATTCTGTGCTGCTTGTTTCAGCCGTAACCATTGTTTATTGCTGTGGAAGAGGCTAGCAGGAAGTGTGCTCTTTTCCATCAGGAAAATGATGGGCTGAGGATGTTTTAGGCAGAGAACTCCATCTAATGCCATCCTTTGTCGTGAGGCCCTTCACTGGCAATATGTTTTCCCCACATTTGTATGCTAAAACCTGCTGAACACAACAAAGCTGCCTGTTCCTTGAGGGTTCGAGAGTGGAGGAGTTGAAGTGACTGCCTAAGCTCAGTACAGCTCAGTAGAAGCACGCTGAGCGGTGGCACAGGCATTGAATTATAACCACCTGGGAAACAGGATGGACAGTGAATTCCAGCTGCGGGAAGTTGATTTGAGTTCCATGAGATTCCATGGACACACACTCATAGACACCGAAAAGGTTTGTGGTGAAGCTGGTCAGGCTCGGCGCGCTGCTCAGGTTCTAGCGGCTAGGAGTCGTTCCGAAAATTTGGGGCGTGTCTGAAGCGGCATGCTTTGGGACCATATGGGAAGGCTGATGAGGTGGGTCAGGCAATTCCCCGAGGTCTGCAGTCCAAGTCAGCCTGCATGCCGAGCCGAGGAGCGGAGGTGTTTTTTGTCGTGACAGAGGACACCGGGTAATGGAAACCTTTGGAAAAGAGGACGGTCTGCGAGCCAGCCAGGAGTCGAACCTGGAATCTCCTGATCCGTAGTCAGACGCGTTATCCATTGCGCCACTGGCCCTCGGCGGCCAACCTGCATTCTCCATCCCACGACCCTCCTGTGTGCTAATGCCGGGGAAAACAAGAGCAGAACTAGCCTGACCCTGAGAGGCAAAAAGGAAGGCGAGCGAGGTGCCGTGACCCGGACCGGGGTTGCTGCGGCCACAACGCAGAGTACTAACCTCTATACGATCACGGCCCCGCTGGAGGTTGCCATGCGCCATTATTTGAAGCATGCGCTCATCAGGTAGGGTCTTCTCAGCGCTACGTAATGGCAGGTTGCAGGCATGTATCCAAGAGGGACCGTCTCAGCTGAAGGGTGACTTGTCATGCTTGGCCAGTAGCTGAGAGGAACGCTTGAGAAAGTGGCAGGCTTTTTGCCGATTATGAGCCGTAGGACTGAGTCCCTCACACTCTCCCCTCGTCCATGAAATGGCACATTGGTGCGGTGGAGATTGTACTGGAACTGTTATTATTTCTTGGCTTATTTACATTCTAGCAGTACGACTACCAGCACGAATAACAGATGAGCGTTGGAGTGAGAGGTTTGTACATTAGACAGAATATGTTTGGTATACCTTTCATGTTCAGAAACTGCAGTTATTTCCTTTCACCTCGAGAAGGGGCTCTAAAATTCTGTGCTGCTTGTTTCAGCCGTAACCATTGTTTATTGCTGTGGAAGAGGCTAGCAGGAAGTGTGCTCTTTTCCATCAGGAAAATGATGGGCTGAGGATGTTTTAGGCAGAGAACTCCATCTAATGCCATCCTTTGTCGTGAGGCCCTTCACTGGCAATATGTTTTCCCCACATTTGTATGCTAAAACCTGCTGTTCACAACAAAGCTGCCTGTTCCTTGAGGGTTCGAGAGTGGAGGAGTTGAAGTGACTGCCTAAGCTCAGTACAGCTCAGTAGAAGCACGCTGAGCGGTGGCACAGGCATTGAATTATAACCACCTGGGAAACAGGATGGACAGTGAATTCCAGCTGCGGGAAGTTGACTTGAGTTCCATGAGATTCCATGGACACACACTCATAGACACCGAAAAGGTTTGTGGTGAAGCTGGTCAGGCTCGGCGCGCTGCTCAGGTTCTAGCGGCTAGGAGTCGTTCCGAAAATTTGGGGCGTGTCTGAAGCGGCATGCTTTGGGACCATATGGGAAGGCTGATGAGGTGGGTCAGGCAATTCCCCGAGGTCTGCAGTCCAAGTCAGCCTGCATGCCGAGCCGAGGAGCGGAGGTGTTTTTTGTCGTGACAGAGGACACCGGGTAATGGAAACCTTTGGAAAAGAGGACGGTCTGCGAGCCAGCCAGGAGTCGAACCTGGAATCTCCTGATCCGTAGTCAGACGCGTTATCCATTGCGCCACTGGCCCTCGGCGGCCAACCTGCATTCTCCATCCCACGACCCTCCTGTGTGCTAATGCCGGGGAAAACAAGAGCAGAACTAGCCTGACCCTGAGAGGCAAAAAGGAAGGCGAGCGAGGTGCCGTGACCCGGATTCGAACCGGGGTTGCTGCGGCCACAACGCAGAGTACTAACCTCTATACGATCACGGCCCCGCTGGAGGTTGCCATGCGCCATTATTTGAAGCATGCGCTCATCAGGTAGGGTCTTCTCAGCGCTACGTAATGGCAGGTTGCAGGCATGTATCCAAGAGGGACCGTCTCAGCTGAAGGGTGACTTGTCATGCTTGGCCAGTAGCTGAGAGGAACGCTTGAGAAAGTGGCAGGCTTTTTGCCGATTATGAGCCGTAGGACTGAGTCCCTCACACTCTCCCCTCGTCCATGAAATGGCACATTGGTGCGGTGGAGATTGTACTGGAACTGTTATTATTTCTTGGCTTATTTACATTCTAGCAGTACGACTACCAGCACGAATAACAGATGAGCGTTGGAGTGAGAGGTTTGTACATTAGACAGAATATGTTTGGTATACCTTTCATGTTCAGAAACTGCAGTTATTTCCTTTCACCTCGAGAAGGGGCTCTAAAATTCTGTGCTGCTTGTTTCAGCCGTAACCATTGTTTATTGCTGTGGAAGAGGCTAGCAGGAAGTGTGCTCTTTTCCATCAGGAAAATGATGGGCTGAGGATGTTTTAGGCAGAGAACTCCATCTAATGCCATCCTTTGTCGTGAGGCCCTTCACTGGCAATATGTTTTCCCCACATTTGTATGCTAAAACCTGCTGTTCACAACAAAGCTGCCTGTTCCTTGAGGGTTCGAGAGTGGAGGAGTTGAAGTGACTGCCTAAGCTCAGTACAGCTCAGTAGAAGCACGCTGAGCGGTGGCACAGGCATTGAATTATAACCACCTGGGAAACAGGATGGACAGTGAATTCCAGCTGCGGGAAGTTGACTTGAGTTCCATGAGATTCCATGGACACACACTCATAGACACCGAAAAGGTTTGTGGTGAAGCTGGTCAGGCTCGGCGCGCTGCTCAGGTTCTAGCGGCTAGGAGTCGTTCCGAAAATTTGGGGCGTGTCTGAAGCGGCATGCTTTGGGACCATATGGGAAGGCTGATGAGGTGGGTCAGGCAATTCCCCGAGGTCTGCAGTCCAAGTCAGCCTGCATGCCGAGCCGAGGAGCGGAGGTGTTTTTTGTCGTGACAGAGGACACCGGGTAATGGAAACCTTTGGAAAAGAGGACGGTCTGCGAGCCAGCCAGGAGTCGAACCTGGAATCTCCTGATCCGTAGTCAGACGCGTTATCCATTGCGCCACTGGCCCTCGGCGGCCAACCTGCATTCTCCATCCCACGACCCTCCTGTGTGCTAATGCCGGGGAAAACAAGAGCAGAACTAGCCTGACCCTGAGAGGCAAAAAGGAAGGCGAGCGAGATGCCGTGACCCGGATTCGAACCGGGGTTGCTGCGGCCACAACGCAGAGTACTAACCTCTATACGATCACGGCCCCGCTGGAGGTTGCCATGCGCCATTATTTGAAGCATGCGCTCATCAGGTAGGGTCTTCTCAGCGCTACGTAATGGCAGGTTGCAGGCATGTATCCAAGAGGGACCGTCTCAGCTGAAGGGTGACTTGTCATGCTTGGCCAGTAGCTGAGAGGAACGCTTGAGAAAGTGGCAGGCTTTTTGCCGATTATGAGCCGTAGGACTGAGTCCCTCACACTCTCCCCTCGTCCATGAAATGGCACATTGGTGCGGTGGAGATTGTACTGGAACTGTTATTATTTCTTGGCTTATTTACATCCTAGCAGTACGACTACCAGCACGAATAACAGATGAGCGTTGGAGTGAGAGGTTTGTACATTAGACAGAATATGTTTGGTATACCTTTCATGTTCAGAAACTGCAGTTATTTCCTTTCACCTCGAGAAGGGGCTCTAAAATTCTGTGCTGCTTGTTTCAGCCGTAACCATTGTTTATTGCTGTGGAAGAGGCTAGCAGGAAGTGTGCTCTTTTCCATCAGGAAAATGATGGGCTGAGGATGTTTTAGGCAGAGAACTCCATCTAATGCCATCCTTTGTCGTGAGGCCCTTCACTGGCAATGTGTTTTCCCCACATTTGTATGCTAAAACCTGCTGTTCACAACAAAGCTGCCTGTTCCTTGAGGGTTCGAGAGTGGAGGAGTTGAAGTGACTGCCTAAGCTCAGTACAGCTCAGTAGAAGCACGCTGAGCGGTGGCACAGGCATTGAATTATAACCACCTGGGAAACAGGATGGACAGTGAATTCCAGCTGCGGGAAGTTGACTTGAGTTCCATGAGATTCCATGGACACACACTCATAGACACCGAAAAGGTTTGTGGTGAAGCTGGTCAGGCTCGGCGCGCTGCTCAGGTTCTAGCGGCTAGGAGTCGTTCCGAAAATTTGGGGCGTGTCTGAAGCGGCATGCTTTGGGACCATATGGGAAGGCTGATGAGGTGGGTCAGGCAATTCCCCGAGGTCTGCAGTCCAAGTCAGCCTGCATGCCGAGCCGAGGAGCGGAGGTGTTTTTTGTCGTGACAGAGGACACCGGGTAATGGAAACCTTTGGAAAAGAGGACGGTCTGCGAGCCAGCCAGGAGTCGAACCTGGAATCTCCTGATCCGTAGTCAGACGCGTTATCCATTGCGCCACTGGCCCTCGGTGGCCAACCTGCATTCTCCATCCCACGACCCTCCTGTGTGCTAATGCCGGGGAAAACAAGAGCAGAACTAGCCTGACCCTGAGAGGCAAAAAGGAAGGCGAGCGAGATGCCGTGACCCGGATTCGAACCGGGGTTGCTGCGGCCACAACGCAGAGTACTAACCTCTATACGATCACGGCCCCGCTGGAGGTTGCCATGCGCCATTATTTGAAGCATGCGCTCATCAGGTAGGGTCTTCTCAGCGCTACGTAATGGCAGGTTGCAGGCATGTATCCAAGAGGGACCGTCTCAGCTGAAGGGTGACTTGTCATGCTTGGCCAGTAGCTGAGAGGAACGCTTGAGAAAGTGGCAGGCTTTTTGCCGATTATGAGCCGTAGGACTGAGTCCCTCACACTCTCCCCTCGTCCATGAAATGGCACATTGGTGCGGTGGAGATTGTACTGGAACTGTTATTATTTCTTGGCTTATTTACATTCTAGCAGTACGACTACCAGCACGAATAACAGATGAGCGTTGGAGTGAGAGGTTTGTACATTAGACAGAATATGTTTGGTATACCTTTCATGTTCAGAAACTGCAGTTATTTCCTTTCACCTCGAGAAGGGGCTCTAAAATTCTGTGCTGCTTGTTTCAGCCGTAACCATTGTTTATTGCTGTGGAAGAGGCTAGCAGGAAGTGTGCTCTTTTCCATCAGGAAAATGATGGGCTGAGGATGTTTTAGGCAGAGAACTCCATCTAATGCCATCCTTTGTCGTGAGGCCCTTCACTGGCAATATGTTTTCCCCACATTTGTATGCTAAAACCTGCTGTTCACAACAAAGCTGCCTGTTCCTTGAGGGTTCGAGAGTGGAGGAGTTGAAGTGACTGCCTAAGCTCAGTACAGCTCAGTAGAAGCACGCTGAGCGGTGGCACAGGCATTGAATTATAACCACCTGGGAAACAGGATGGACAGTGAATTCTAGCTGCGGGAAGTTGACTTGAGTTCCATGAGATTCCATGGACACACACTCATAGACACCGAAAAGGTTTGTGGTGAAGCTGGTCAGGCTCGGCGCGCTGCTCAGGTTCTAGCGGCTAGGAGTCGTTCTGAAAATTTGGGGCGTGTCTGAAGCGGCATGCTTTGGGACCATATGGGAAGGCTGATGAGGTGGGTCAGGCAATTGCCCGAGGTCTGCAGTCCAAGTCAGCCTGCATGCCGAGCCGAGGAGCGGAGGTGTTTTTTGTCGTGACAGAGGACACCGGGTAATGGAAACCTTTGGAAAAGAGGACGGTCTGCGAGCCAGCCAGGAGTCGAACCTGGAATCTCCTGATCCGTAGTCAGACGCGTTATCCATTGCGCCACTGGCCCTCGGCGGCCAGCCTGCATTCTCCATCCCACGACCCTCCTGTGTGCTAATGCCGGGGAAAACAAGAGCAGAACTAGCCTGACCCTGAGAGGCAAAAAGGAAGGCGAGCGAGGTGCCGTGACCCGGATTCGAACCGGGGTTGCTGCGGCCACAACGCAGAGTACTAACCTCTATACGATCACGGCCCCGCTGGAGGTTGCCATGCGCCATTATTTGAAGCATGCGCTCATCAGGTAGGGTCTTCTCAGCGCTACGTAATGGCAGGTTGCAGGCATGTATCCAAGAGGGACCGTCTCAGCTGAAGGGTGACTTGTCATGCTTGGCCAGTAGCTGAGAGGAACGCTTGAGAAAGTGGCAGGCTTTTTGCCGATTATGAGCCGTAGGACTGAGTCCCTCACACTCTCCCCTCGTCCATAAAATGGCACATTGGTGCGGTGGAGATTGTACTGGAACTGTTATTATTTCTTGGCTTATTTACATTCTAGCAGTACGACTACCAGCACGAATAACAGATGAGCGTTGGAGTGAGAGGTTTGTACATTAGACAGAATATGTTTGGTATACCTTTCATGTTCAGAAACTGCAGTTATTTCCTTTCACCTCGAGAAGGGGCTCTAAAATTCTGTGCTGCTTGTTTCAGCCGTAACCATTGTTTATTGCTGTGGAAGAGGCTAGCAGGAAGTGTGCTCTTTTCCATCAGGAAAATGATGGGCTGAGGATGTTTTAGGCAGAGAACTCCATCTAATGCCATCCTTTGTCGTGAGGCCCTTCACTGGCAATATGTTTTCCCCACATTTGTATGCTAAAACCTGCTGTTCACAACAAAGCTGCCTGTTCCTTGAGGGTTCGAGAGTGGAGGAGTTGAAGTGACTGCCTAAGCTCAGTACAGCTCAGTAGAAGCACGCTGAGCGGTGGCACAGGCATTGAATTATAACCACCTGGGAAACAGGATGGACAGTGAATTCCAGCTGCGGGAAGTTGACTTGAGTTCCATGAGATTCCTTGGACACACACTCATAGACACCGAAAAGGTTTGTGGTGAAGCTGGTCAGGCTCGGCGCGCTGCTCAGGTTCTAGCGGCTAGGAGTCGTTCCGAAAATTTGGGGCGTGTCTGAAGCGGCATGCTTTGGGACCATATGGGAAGGCTGATGAGGTGGGTCAGGCAATTCCCCGAGGTCTGCAGTCCAAGTCAGCCTGCATGCCGAGCCGAGGAGCGGAGGTGTTTTTTGTCGTGACAGAGGACACCGGGTAATGGAAACCTTTGGAAAAGAGGACGGTCTGCGAGCCAGCCAGGAGTCGAACCTGGAATCTCCTGATCCGTAGTCAGACGCGTTATCCATTGCGCCACTGGCCCTCGGTGGCCAACCTGCATTCTCCATCCCACGACCCTCCTGTGTGCTAATGCCGGGGAAAACAAGAGCAGAACTAGCCTGACCCTGAGAGGCAAAAAGGAAGGCGAGCGAGGTGCCGTGACCCGGATTCGAACCGGGGTTGCTGCGGCCACAACGCAGAGTACTAACCTCTATACGATCACGGCCCCGCTGGAGGTTGCCATGCGCCATTATTTGAAGCATGCGCTCATCAGGTAGGGTCTTCTCAGCGCTACGTAATGGCAGGTTGCAGGCATGTATCCAAGAGGGACCGTCTCAGCTGAAGGGTGACTTGTCATGCTTGGCCAGTAGCTGAGAGGAACGCTTGAGAAAGTGGCAGGCTTTTTGCCGATTATGAGCCGTAGGACTGAGTCCCTCACACTCTCCCCTCGTCCATGAAATGGCACATTGGTGCGGTGGAGATTGTACTGGAACTGTTATTATTTCTTGGCTTATTTACATCCTAGCAGTACGACTACCAGCACGAATAACAGATGAGCGTTGGAGTGAGAGGTTTGTACATTAGACAGAATATGTTTGGTATACCTTTCATGTTCAGAAACTGCAGTTATTTCCTTTCACCTCGAGAAGGGGCTCTAAAATTCTGTGCTGCTTGTTTCAGCCGTAACCATTGTTTATTGCTGTGGAAGAGGCTAGCAGGAAGTGTGCTCTTTTCCATCAGGAAAATGATGGGCTGAGGATGTTTTAGGCAGAGAACTCCATCTAATGCCATCCTTTGTCGTGAGGCCCTTCACTGGCAATATGTTTTCCCCACATTTGTATGCTAAAACCTGCTGAACACAACAAAGCTGCCTGTTCCTTGAGGGTCCGAGAGTGGAGGAGTTGAAGTGACTGCCTAAGCTCAGTACAGCTCAGTAGAAGCACGCTGAGCGGTGGCACAGGCATTGAATTATAACCACCTGGGAAACAGGATGGACAGTGAATTCCAGCTGCGGGAAGTTGACTTGAGTTCCATGAGATTCCATGGACACACACTCATAGACACCGAAAAGGTTTGTGGTGAAGCTGGTCAGGCTCGGCGCGCTGCTCAGGTTCTAGCGGCTAGGAGTCGTTCTGAAAATTTGGGGCGTGTCTGAAGCGGCATGCTTTGGGACCATATGGGAAGGCTGATGAGGTGGGTCAGGCAATTCCCCGAGGTCTGCAGTCCAAGTCAGCCTGCATGCCGAGCCGAGGAGCGGAGGTGTTTTTTGTCGTGACAGAGGACACCGGGTAATGGAAACCTTTGGAAAAGAGGACGGTCTGCGAGCCAGCCAGGAGTCGAACCTGGAATCTCCTGATCCGTAGTCAGACGCGTTATCCATTGCGCCACTGGCCCTTGGTGGCCAACCTGCATTCTCCATCCCACGACCCTCCTGTGTGCTAATGCCGGGGAAAACAAGAGCAGAACTAGCCTGACCCTGAGAGGCAAAAAGGAAGGCGAGCGAGGTGCCGTGACCCGGATTCGAACCGGGGTTGCTGCGGCCACAACGCAGAGTACTAACCTCTATACGATCACGGCCCCGCTAGAGGTTGCCATGCGCCATTATTTGAAGCATGCGCTCATCAGGTAGGGTCTTCTCAGCGCTACGTAATGGCAGGTTGCAGGCATGTATCCAAGAGGGACCGTCTCAGCTGAAGGGTGACTTGTCATGCTTGGCCAGTAGCTGAGAGGAACGCTTGAGAAAGTGGCAGGCTTTTTGCCGATTATGAGCCGTAGGACTGAGTCCCTCACACTCTCCCCTCGTCCATGAAATGGCACATTGGTGCGGTGGAGATTGTACTGGAACTGTTATTATTTCTTGGCTTATTTACATCCTAGCAGTACGACTACCAGCACGAATAACAGATGAGCGTTGGAGTGAGAGGTTTGTACATTAGACAGAATATGTTTGGTATACCTTTCATGTTCAGAAACTGCAGTTATTTCCTTTCACCTCGAGAAGGGGCTCTAAAATTCTGTGCTGCTTGTTTCAGCCGTAACCATTGTTTATTGCTGTGGAAGAGGCTAGCAGGAAGTGTGCTCTTTTCCATCAGGAAAATGATGGGCTGAGGATGTTTTAGGCAGAGAACTCCATCTAATGCCATCCTTTGTCGTGAGGCCCTTCACTGGCAATATGTTTTCCCCACATTTGTATGCTAAAACCTGCTGAACACAACAAAGCTGCCTGTTCCTTGAGGGTCCGAGAGTGGAGGAGTTGAAGTGACTGCCTAAGCTCAGTACAGCTCAGTAGAAGCACGCTGAGCGGTGGCACAGGCATTGAATTATAACCACCTGGGAAACAGGATGGACAGTGAATTCCAGCTGCGGGAAGTTGACTTGAGTTCCATGAGATTCCATGGACACACACTCATAGACACCGAAAAGGTTTGTGGTGAAGCTGGTCAGGCTCGGCGCGCTGCTCAGGTTCTAGCGGCTAGGAGTCGTTCTGAAAATTTGGGGCGTGTCTGAAGCGGCATGCTTTGGGACCATATGGGAAGGCTGATGAGGTGGGTCAGGCAATTCCCCGAGGTCTGCAGTCCAAGTCAGCCTGCATGCCGAGCCGAGGAGCGGAGGTGTTTTTTGTCGTGACAGAGGACACCGGGTAATGGAAACCTTTGGAAAAGAGGACGGTCTGCGAGCCAGCCAGGAGTCGAACCTGGAATCTCCTGATCCGTAGTCAGACGCGTTATCCATTGCGCCACTGGCCCTCGGCAGCCAATCTGCATTCTCCATCCCACGACCCTCCTGTGTGCTAATGCCGGGGAAAACAAGAGCAGAACTAGCCTGACCCTGAGAGGCAAAAAGGAAGGCGAGCGAGGTGCCGTGACCCGGATTCGAACCGGGGTTGCTGCGGCCACAACGCAGAGTACTAACCTCTACACGATCACGGCCCTGCTGGAGGTTGCCATGCGCCATTATTTGAAGCATGCGCTCATCAGGTAGGGTCTTCTCAGCGCTACGTAATGGCAATTTACAATTTACAATTTAGTTATTTGGCAGACGCTTTTTACCAAAGCGACTTACAATCAGTGCATCAGTCAGAGTCAGATTTCTAATACCTTGTGAGCAGAGATCACAATAAGACCGAGCGTAAAATTGCCCCTTCGTATTGCGCCCCTGGAATACTCTGATAAACGCAGATACAAGACCAAGGTTTTTTTTTTTGTTTGTTTGTTTTTTTTTTGTTTTTTGTTTTTTGTTTTTTTGGGAAAGGGAGGTTAGGCATTGGGGGACAGGTGGGTTCTAAAGAGGTGGGTTTTCAGTTTCCTGCGGAAGATGGTAAGAGATTCCGCAGTCTTGACTGCATGGGGGAGGTCATTCCACCACCTCGGGGTAATGGCGGAGAAGAGGCGTGGTCGGGAGGAGCGGTTGCCGGGTTCCCGAAGTAAGGGGACCGTCAGTTGTCCAGACGTCATGGAGCGGAGGGTCCTAGTTGGGGTGTATGGAGTTATAAGAGCCTGAAGGTATGATGGGGCAGAGCCTCTAGTGGCCTGGTAGGCCAGCACCAGTGTCTTGAACTGGATGCGGGCTGCTACCGGAAGCCAGTGGAGTGCAGTAAGCAGTGGAGTGACATGAGAGTGTTTAGGGAGGTTGAATACCAGGCGTGCAGCGGCGTTCTGCACGAGCTGGAGCGGCCTGATGGCGCAGGCTGGCAAGCCAGCCAGTAGCACGTTGCAGTAGTCAGGTTGCAGGCATGTATCCAAGAGGGACCGTCTCAGCTGAAGGGTGACTTGTCATGCTTGGCCAGTAGCTGAGAGGAACGCTTGAGAAAGTGGCAGGCTTTTTGCCGATTATGAGCCGTAGGACTGAGTCCCTCACACTCTCCCCTCGTCCATGAAATGGCACATTGGTGCGGTGGAGATTGTACTGGAACTGTTATTATTTCTTGGCTTATTTACATTCTAGCAGTACGACTACCAGCACGAATAACAGATGAGCGTTGGAGTGAGAGGTTTGTACATTAGACAGAATATGTTTGGTATACCTTTCATGTTCAGAAACTGCAGTTATTTCCTTTCACCTCGAGAAGGGGCTCTAAAATTCTGTGCTGCTTGTTTCAGCCGTAACCATTGTTTATTGCTGTGGAAGAGGCTAGCAGGAAGTGTGCTCTTTTCCATCAGGAAAATGATGGGCTGAGGATGTTTTAGGCAGAGAACTCCATCTAATGCCATCCTTTGTCGTGAGGCCCTTCACTGGCAATATGTTTTCCCCACATTTGTATGCTAAAACCTGCTGTTCACAACAAAGCTGCCTGTTCCTTGAGGGTTCGAGAGTGGAGGAGTTGAAGTGACTGCCTAAGCTCAGTACAGCTCAGTAGAAGCATGCTGAGCGGTGGCACAGGCATTGAATTATAACCACCTGGGAAACAGGATGGACAGTGAATTCCAGCTGCGGGAAGTTGACTTGAGTTCCATGAGATTCCATGGACACACACTCATAGACACCGAAAAGGTTTGTGGTGAAGCTGGTCAGGCTCGGCGCGCTGCTCAGGTTCTAGCGGCTAGGAGTCGTTCCGAAAATTTGGGGCGTGTCTGAAGCGGCATGCTTTGGGACCATATGGGAAGGCTGATGAGGTGGGTCAGGCAATTCCCCGAGGTCTGCAGTCCAAGTCAGCCTGCATGCCGAGCCGAGGAGCGGAGGTGTTTTTTGTCGTGACAGAGGACACCGGGTAATGGAAACCTTTGGAAAAGAGGACGGTCTGCGAGCCAGCCAGGAGTCGAACCTGGAATCTCCTGATCCGTAGTCAGACACGTTATCCATTGCGCCACTGGCCCTCGGCAGCCAATCTGCATTCTCCATCCCACGACCCTCCTGTGTGCTAATGCCGGGGAAAACAAGAGCAGAACTAGCCTGACCCTGAGAGGCAAAAAGGAAGGCGAGCGAGGTGCCGTGACCCGGATTCGAACCGGGGTTGCTGCGGCCACAACGCAGAGTACTAACCTCTATACGATCACGGCCCTGCTGGAGGTTGCCATGCGCCATTATTTGAAGCATGCGCTCATCAGGTAGGGTCTTCTCAGCGCTACGTAATGGCAGGTTGCAGGCATGTATCCAAGAGGGACCGTCTCAGCTGAAGGGTGACTTGTCCCCATCTATTGTGAAGGAGGAAGTTTTCAGTCATGTTTGGCCACTATCTGAGAGAAACACTTGAGGACGTGGCAGGCTTTTTGCTGAGGATGAGCATTTGAACTGAGCCTGGAACCATGCAACTGCCCCAAATTCCTCAGAGCCTACTTCCATTGCCTGAGACCCCACCACATGGAAACCCCATGGATATCCCCAGTCTAGCACATTCCATTTAAGGTCTGAACAGTGGATTACCCCAGAGGTTCAGTTTATCATTGTTGAGCATGTCGTCAAAATTCAGACCTACAATTGGTAAAGTAAATTGTTGAAAGCTTATTGCCCCCAGCTGCTAATGTTGTCAAGCCCTTAAGCCCCAGTGCCCCTTTAAGAGCCTATCAAGACCTTCATGATGTGGCATATGGCGCTGTAGTACATGGGGATGAGCTTTTTGCCGAATTCCTTAATACTCACCAGGATACAGGTGAAAAGGGCTCTAGATACTTGCAGTGGATACAAACAGCTTTGAATATTGTTGTGAGGAGAGATAGCATTTCCTCCAAAGATACAGACTAGACAGTTATTGAAGCAGTTCTGTTCTGGAGAATCACACTGGTTACAGCCGTGCAGTTAGGGCAAAAGAAACATGCTCCTTCTTCCCTCTCAAAGCTGTTGCTTTTTTATGTACTGAAGAAGATAGCCCAGGCCTTTGTATTGTTTTACATGTGGAGAAGATGGACATATTGCTAGTTCTTGTACCAGTGCCCCAATTTCCACACTGTTGAATGAGAAAAAGAGAGTTGAGGGAAAAAAACAAAAGCTTGTGAAAGAAAATATGGTTCTTTCACCACACCACTCCTTTAAATGACTAGGTGCTCCTGTTGAGGGACAAACTGGAGCAGGGAGTCATGAGTTACATCCCACCCCATCTGCCAGAGCCAAAGTATTTATGAAAACTCACAGTTGTTGTTCAGCAAAGTCACAGGTTGCCCAGACACTCCGTTGGGGCCAAATGTACAGCTGTAGTCAGTGTGTTTGAAACTGACTGTGATGGCTTAATTGACACAGGCTCCAAGGCTACTACTGTATCCTCTTCTTTTTACAACAGTCATCTTTGAACCCTTCTTATCAACCCCATCAGTCAAATCCTGCAAGAGGAGGGAGCTAATGGTAAACCTGTCACTTATCCAGGGTATGTAGAGATTTCCATTAAGTTTCCAGAAGAGTTCATTCAGGCCAAACATGAAATCTCCAGTCTTGATTTGGTTGTACGTGTTCTGATGGTAATGTACCCATATTGATTGGGGCCAGTACTCTCGATGCTCTTTTTGATGAGCAGTGCAGTGATGAAATTACAAGACACCCACCAGCTCTGCATGGTCACTGCAATGTGCTTAAACTTCTAGAGTTGAGGAAAACACAGAGGTTGAGTGGGCAGTTAGGTTTGGAGAAGCTTCGTGGCCACACCCCAGCAGTACTTTTCCAGCAGATAATGTAAGACAGATTTTTTTTAGGCAGAGAACTGTTAGTTAGATAGTTAACTCAGAGAGAGCGGTAAACCTCCTAATAGAAGAGCCCTATGGCTTTGATTTGCTAGGAGAATGAAGCCATAGGGCTCTTCTATTAGGAGGGTGCTACTTTCTCTGAGTTAACTAACTCTGAGTTTTCACTAAACCCACTTTCTGAAATGTCCCCTTGGTGACACGTGCAAGATGACCAAGAGCACAGGGTAACGCAAACAGTTTTCAAACAGGACACCCTGCAAGCCAGCCAGGAGTTGAACCTGAAATCATCTGAGCTGTAGTCAGACACATTATCCATTGCACCACAGTCTATGACCTGCACTGTTCATCACGTGACTCTTCTCTATGTCAGGGAAAACAAGAGGGACATTGGCTTGACCCAGAGAGGCAAAGAAGGTGAGCAAGGTGTCCTGACTCAGACTCAAACTCTGGTTGCTGCAGCCACAAAGCTGAGTAGCTGCAGTGGCTGCAGAGTGAATATGAAGCATGCGCTGATCAGGCAGTGTCTTCTTATCTTTGCTGTTGACCTGTGAAAGAGGAGAAAGATTTATGTAGGGGTGGGGGATATGACAATACTATATTGTTCCCGGTTAAGATGTGGTCCCACTTAAAACAGTTGAATACCAAGGCTTCAGAAGACTTTGTTCTGAATTTATTCTTCATTATGACATACACATCTGCAAATATTTTTCGAACACCACCATCCTGCCTCTGTATGCTGAATTCAGAGAAAAGATTGCAGGTAAAATTCTAAATAATTGCCTTTTTTTTATCGTCAAGCAATACAACAGATCTTTATTGGAGTCTCACCATCCATCTAATTTACGCCTTGAAGCTTTAGTGTGTCACTCTGCAAAGTAATTAATTCCCTTTAGACCATACTGGTGCTCGAATCTAAGGGTCAACAAGAGAAAAATATGACCTGTATGACCACAGACAAAAGTGCAAACATGGTGAGGGCCTTGGTCTTCTTTTAAGAGATGCACACTTTGAAATAGATAATCCTTTGGAAGCTGTGTGGTTTGCCTTTTATTTATAATTTTGTATTATTGTTTGTTGTGAACTCCAACTGTTTGTACACATTTACAGGCTGCTAATGACTTATTCGCTGAATGTTAATAATAAAATTGCAACTTCGGTATTCGTCAGCCTTTTAAAACTAGTTTGGTGTTCATTAAAATACATATGATAAAGTATCTTTGCTTGTCTTAATGGTTTTCCAGTTATTCTTTTATTTGTATTTTAAAGACTTTAGCAGTGTTTTCTGATAGGGATAGATTATCTTAAATGGGTGGAAATGGAATAGTGCATGATTTCCTGTTTGTCTAGACTGTACAGGAAAATAGACAGATAGATAGATAGATAGATAGATAGATAGATAGATAGATAGATAGATAGATAGATAGATAGATAGATAGATAGAAATATTGTGATATAACACCTTGGCTATATTGCCCACTCCTAGATCGAAGTTTAAAGGTAAAAGGTTACCTTTGGTTTCTTCTTCAGATTTGAAATAACGTCCAAGGCCCTTATACAGATAATCCCTCCAGCAAGCATCCATGTTTCATGCTAGAGGCTTTTCAAAAAGAATGTATGGTGTACAGTGTAGTGTGTATCATATTTTGTCCTGCTGCAAAGAATGAACCAACTGACTGCAACTGACAGCAGTTTACAGTGTCAGTTTGCAGTGACAATATATAAACCACTTAGACAATAGATAGGGATGGGCAAAGTCTCCACTTAGGAAATCAGCATTTTCCTTACTTTAAAATGTTGGAAAACCTGTAATGCTATAGAACAATTTCCTTCAAAGATTTTAAATTTTGGTTCTTCTTTTGACTGCTTAAATTGGTGTTGGCCATGCCAAAGCATGTTTTTCAAAAAAATGTATTGTATGTAGACCACCTTGCCACTTGAGTGTGGAGTTGTTTAGGTCTTTTTGATTTTGTAACAGTGAAGGTATATGTGCGCTCAGAGAGGCCAAGCTCATCTTCACCTGCTCTGGAACAGGTTAGATGTGAAACAGTGCCATAGCGATAGACCCAGTTGAAAAGGAAGTCAGCATTGGATCAGAAGGTGAACTGGCTAAACTCAGAATTTTTTTTGTCACAGTTTTCTAGTCCAGCCTTCTGAAGAGGGGAACAAACATACAAAAATAAATCTTTTGAGAGAACAGCTCCAAAGATTATTTCTCTAGAAGCGGAAGGGTTGCTCTTTCCATTTTAATTACTTTGAATTAACACAGAATTTTGCACATATTTGCTGAGGCATCGTCATCACGTTCACACAAACACAATTGTTTCTCAGCTCAGTCCTCATGTACTCTTGCCCTCTTCCTGCAATTTTGAGACAGCTCTGCCCAAACACACCTGATTAAACTCATCAAACCGCTCTGCCCAAACACACCTGATTAAACCCGTCAAACCGCTCTGTCCAAACACACCTGATTAAACCCGTCAAACCGCTCTGCCCAAACACACCTGATTAAACCCGTCAAACCGCTCTGCCCAAACACACCTGATTAAACCCATCAAACTGCTCTGCCCAAACACACCTGATTAAACCCATCAAACCGCTCTGCCAAAACGCACCTGATTAAACCCGTCAAACCGCTCTGCCAAAACACACCTGATTAAACCCATCAAACCACTCTGCCCAAACACACCTGATTAAACCCATCAAACCGCTCTGCCAAAACGCACCTGATTAAACCCATCAAACCGCTCTGCCCAAACACACCTGATTAAACCCGTCAAACCGCTCTGCCCGAACACACCTGATTAAACCCATCAAACCGCTCTGCCCAAACACACCTGATTAAACCCATCAAACCGCTCTGCCCAAACACACCTGATTAAACCCGTCAAACCGCTCTGTCCAAACACACCTGATTAAACCCGTCAAACCGCTCTGCCCAAACACACCTGATTAAACCCGTCAAACTGCTCTGCCCAAACACACCTGATTAAACCCATCAAACCGCTCTGCCAAAACGCACCTGATTAAACCCGTCAAACCGCTCTGCCAAAACACACCTGATTAAACCCATCAAACCACTCTGCCCAAACACACCTGATTAAACCCATCAAACCGCTCTGCCAAAACGCACCTGATTAAACCCATCAAACCGCTCTGCCCAAACACACCTGATTAAACCCGTCAAACCGCTCTGCCCAAACACACCTGATTAAACCCATCAAACCGCTCTGCCCAAACACACCTGATTAAACCCATCAAACCGCTCTGCCCAAACACACCTGATTAAACCCATCAAACCGCTCTGCCAAAACGCACCTGATTAAACCCGTCAAACCGCTCTGCCAAATCGCACCTGATTAAACCAATCAAACGGCCAATAGTCCAACAGCAGCTCACTGGGATCAGACAGCTAATGTAGGGCAATATTTGACCAGCGGGCCGAGGGACACTAATGTGTAGCAGACTATTATGCCAAGATTTACATGCTTCAGTTGAACTGGGGATGCAGCAGTTAATTTATGTGAACCAATACATAAACATACTTTGACTGGTGAGTAGGATGAGATAGTTATGTTACACACAGAAAATGTTCCAAAACCAGTTTGTTGAATTGACATAAAGCATTTGTTGTCTTTTAAAGAATATCAGACTGAACTGACAGAACATTTGCTTGTAATGTCACAAGGAATTAAAATAAAAGTGTTCTGTCAGTAATGTAGCTGTGAGACTTTTTAAAGTGTGGAAAATTTGTCTCAAACAGCAGTGTTATTCAAAAGAAATGCCCGCAGCCTGACGGTAAACTTTACGAAAATGACAAATGATCTAGTATGGTATGCAACACTGTGCTTATATGTCTAAGTTTTGGTTCAACTACAGCTTCTGAGAAATATCATACAACACCACAGTCAGCGACAGACACATTTTTGCTGTGTCTGTCACTGACTGAACTTGATTAGTTTAAAAGAAACCTTGTATGAACGCACTGGATGTGGAGGGAATAGTTATTTAAGCAATGTACTGTCTGACCCTGAAAACATGCAGAACGCCCAGTGCACAGGCCTATACATGTTTATGCTGGAAAATGTTGAATGTCAAACTGAAAGGGAGAGTTGGCACAGAACTCTGAGCCAGCACATGAATGTTGTTAAACTTACTGTATCATCACTTCCCAAATGTTACAGCTGAGGATTTGCAGTGGAGACAGAAATTCGCTCTGAACACACGGCACCTCTCTGAATGTTTAACACTACAGAACAGCCGTTTGGACCCTGGGCACAGAGTCCGGTACAGTACGTCTGACTGACACTAAAACAACACAACCATGTCTGTGTGATCATCTATAAGTGTACAACTTTTTACAAAAAAACCCCAAAACAAAACAAAAAAACCCTCTCAGGAGAAGAAAAGACAGAGAAAGAGGAAGCTGATAAAATCAAAACTCATAAAAACAAATTGATGCTCAGGCTTCTCTGGGCCTTGACCTTGACCAGTGTAATCCTCTGCTTTAAGACAGTAAGGATCTTCTCAATTTCATCTGATAAAAATAAACACAGCCCACACAAAAATTCATTATCGTCATATATTTACGATTTATTATAACAAAAACAGGGACTTTTCCTCTGTGGTTTTGCTTGAGCACAGTTCCATACAGATTAATGTTGTCTGCATTACTGAACTTGACAGTCATGCTGGTGACAGGAGAGGGAAAATGAGGTGTGTGTTTGTGCGCTTGTGTGTGTGTGTGTGTGCGCGTGTGTATCTGTGTGCAGTTATAAGCCAGGACAGTGATGACAAGACTGAGCATGACGTTTTTATACATCCTGTGTGTGTGTGTGTGTGCGCGTGTGTGAGGGAGGTGTGGTTTGTCATGACACACAGAGTTCCTTTAAAAAGCATCAGTATACAATATCTGTCTTATGTACAATCATTGGAAAAAAAAAATCACCATTTCTCGCAGAGAAGATTAGTAAAAGGTGACTAAGTCACCATAAAAGAGTAAGCAACTCCTAGGAGTTAGTCTGTCCAATTTCTACTAAAATTTCTAGGTCTTTTTACAAGCCTGAAGCCTTGATTTTACTTTTAGAAATACAGTATTATATCAGTGACCTATCTAGAACAGTTAAGCGTGGCATTACTGGTGTGTACCATACAACACAGTTTATTAATCAGAAAAAGAATCTGCAGGTTGCAATTTTTTTTTGAAAAGTCTGTTGCAGTAATTTTTCTGCATGTTAAAAGATATGGTAAGTTAAAAAATAAACAAACAAACAAACAAACAAAGAAACAAAAAAAATCCAAAACAAAAAACGGAATCATAAGATTGGTAGTTTTTGTGTGTGTGTGTGGTGATGCATTAATGCTGGGAGGATAGTGTTGAACTCTACATTGCTGTAAAAGAGGGCGCGACAGTCAGTTATCAGTTCAGAACTCTAGGCTTGTAAAGGGGGGAGGCACAGTAGTGTGCAGGTCTGTCTAAGGGCTCAGAGTGGTTTAAAGGGATTAGTCACTTTAGGATCCCACAGGCCTTCCGTACAGGTTCAGGATTCATGCGTGGACTTGCTCACTGCTGCACGCCACTGATTTCACACAGGTCGGTGTAACTGACTGGAGACAGCTCTAGATGCTGTGTGAGCATATCTCTGGAAGTGTGTGAGACTGTGTATGTGTTTGTGTGTGTGCGCGTGCATGTTTGTGTGCATTTCCTGGTAGTCTGCAGGCTACTGTCCGGTGTATTTGCTTCTCAGGTTTGTGTACATAACTGTCTAGATTGATAAAATGACTGATGGACTTCTATGCTGACTGAATCTATTCTGAGAATGTGAGAGCTGTCTAACATATGTCACAGTCTGTGATAAATTCTGTGACACGTGGAGTGTTGTCATGGCCTGCAGGCAGCCTGTGTCTGTGTTGTGTGTATGTGTGTGTGTGTCTGTGCTGTGTGTATGTGTGAGTTCAGAGTGGAGTGTCGTAGTAGTCTATAGGCTGCTGTTCAGTGTTGGCTGGCCGTTGGTTCTCCTGCTGCTGCTGCTTCATGATCTCTCTCACCTCGTCCTCCAGTTCAGGCGGGATGATGAACTGGTCTTCTGGGTCGGGCTGAGTCGGAGCGGCAAAGTACCCGCCCGGTTTCTTGGATGGAGCCTCGGTTGCCACCTCGATCAGGTTGTGGCTTTGCTCCTGAGGGGCGACGGAGCCGTTCCCTCGCCTCTTCCCCAGAGTTTTCATCCACCCATCTGCTCCAACCAAACCTGCCTTCTCGCCAACCCGGGATGTCCCTTCCTTTTCCCCTGGTGCCAGAGCGTCCACCTCCTCATCGGGGACCTCTGGAGTGGAGGGGGGTGGAGGAGGAGGCGGAGACAGCAGGTGGAGGCAGTGCACGTCAGCTTCCACCTCCACCCGACTCCCGTTAGAAAACACGCCAGCGATGGGCTCCTCGTCTTCACTGTCCAGGCCGTTGTCGGAGAGCGCGCTGGAGAAGGTGGCGCTGGAGAGCTGGCGAATGAAGGCTCCGGTTGGGTGGAGCGCACAGCAGGGGGTGCGTGTGGGCAGGAGTGTAGCCGGGGGGTGCAGGTGGACCTCTGGCGGGAGCAGCGGCGGTTCGTCTGAGGAGGCGGTGGAACCCACCTCTGAGCTCATCTCCGAGGCACTGACTTCCGAACTGATCTCACTGCAGGAGGAGGGTGGAGGGTACAGAGAAGGGCCGGAGGAGGTGGGGCCAGGGCTGGGGGGCGGAGGCAAGGCAGGGCCTGTCTGACAGCAGCAGCAGCAGCAGTCCTCCGTCACATTGAGCTGCACCACCACGGCGCTCAGGCTGTCTGTGCAGCCGTACGCCTGAGCCAAAGTGCACAGCTTTTTAGCAGCAGCCAGGGCGTCTGGAACCTTCCGCACTGCTTCCACAGCCTCAGCAGGGTCCATGACATCAAACAGACCACGACTACCAAGGATGAAAAACTCGTCGCGGGGCGTGAGAGTAAGTGTGTGGACATGGGGGCGTGGTAGCACAGCCGGGTATAGGAAGGAATAGCCCATAATTCGGGTCGAATCAGTCACACCGTTCACCTTATTGTCCTAAGAAGACAGTGGGAGAGAGAGAGAGTGAGAGAGAGGCATTAGGACTGATAATGAGTGAACTGATTCAACAGTATAATGATGGGGTGTGTCTGTGTGTGTGTGCGTGTGAGTCTGACTGAGTGAGTGTGTGTGTGTGTGTGTGTGTGTGTGTATGTGTTGCATACCTCAGTGATAATGGTTTTGTGCTTTTGAATATGTGTGAATCTGACTATCTGTGTATGTGAGTGTCTGACCGAGTGTGTGTACATGTGTGAGCCTCACTGAGTGCGTGTGTGTGCGCGTGCGTGTGCCATCTTGAGTCTGACAATGTGTGTGTGTGCGTGTGAATCTGACTGAGTGTGTGTGTGTGTGTGTGTGCACGCGTGTGTGCACTCTTGAGTCTGACAATGTGTGTGTGTGCGTGTGAATCTGACTGAGTGTGTGTGTGCACGCGTGTGTGCGCTCTTGAGTCTTGACACTGTGTGTGTGTGTGTGTGTGTGTGTGTGCGTGCGTGTGAATCTGACTGAGTGTGTGTGTGTGTGTGCACGCGTGTGTGCGCTCTTGAGTCTGACACTGTGTATGTGGGTGTGTATGTATGCGTGCGAGTCGAACTTAGTATGTGCGCGCGCGTGTCTCATACCTCAGTGACAATTGCTTTGTGCTGTCTGACACGCCTGTATTCCTCCTCCACGCTGATGTTGTGGAGAACAGAGAGGGGCACTGCTTTGCCATCGCGGCACAGGACAGCCTGGCATTTGCCCACATTGGCGGCTGTGAGTGTGAAACAACCTCCTGGGTCTGTGGGGTCATGTCTGATGTGACACAAAACGGCTGAACCACCCAACTTCTGTCCTGCTGTGCCCAGCTTCCTGTTTGACACAACAAAATAAAGAGATTTCTATCTTTTAAACTCTATTTAAATTCTCCCAGTCATTTTAAACATATGCAACAGAACATTCTTAAAAATTTAACTAAAATATTTAATGCAATTCACATGAAATTTGACCTAATTAGACTGTTTGATGGGGAACACTGGACTGCCCTCTAGTGGTTGCATCAGTATGTACAACACCCACATGTCCACTTCTGCATGACTTTTACAGTCCTGCCTAATCAGGCAAGTGTACCTATATGTGTGTGTGTAAGCACTCCTGCACGAAGAGGAAAAGGTGTGTGTGTGTGTGTGTGTGTGTGTGTGTGTATGAGTGCATGCGCGTGTGTGCGCACGTGTGTTTATGTACCTCTGCATGACGAGGAAGGTGTTGGTCATGTAGTCTTCCTCACTCTTGGTCTTGTGCAGCTCCTCAGCCAGAATGTCATTCATGGTGCACTGTAATAAGTAAGGAACCTCCACGTTCCTGTCTCCATCAAACACCCCGTACAGCGCCTCCCGACTGCCACCAAAACTACTCACTGACAACGCAGCCACACATAGCCTGCAACATACACACACACACACATTCACGGAGACATGGTGAAACATTCCAGATGCTTCCACAGATTCTCATATTTATCTCATTCGACCTTGAAATGAAATGGCTTTGAAAACAGGTCAGGAGTATCTGTATGCTACACATACTGTTCACTGGTGCACGCGCGTGTGTGTGTGTATTTTGATGTCACTCACTTGTTCCTGAAACTCGAGGCTTCTGTATAACCATGACTCCAGACTGCTGGCCCCCCTGAAGCCTCACTGGTGGGAAAAGATGTTGGGGCCGTGTCGATCCGGAAACATCGAATGTTACTGGAAAAGACAAGAGACCACATCAGATATACTTAAACCTGAAGGTCAACTTCACATCCCGTGCAAAATAAATTCATATTTTATTCTTACAAATCAGAGGGTGAACAAGCTGTTTCACACACCCACCCACACACACTTTTACACGCACCCACACACACACTCTCTCTCACACACACACACGAACACATACACACACACACAATAACACACACACACACATTCTCTCTCTCTTACTTGAGCTGTTCAAGGGTCTTGTGGTCCAGGGCGAGGCGTGGGTTGCCTGTGAGGTCTAACTCTTGTAGCTTTGGCGGCAGATTCTCAGGAAGCGTGATCTCCCTGAGTTCATTACAGCTCAGATCAACACACTGAGAGAGAGAGGGAGAGAGAGAAAGAGAGAAAGAGAGGGAGTGAGCGTTAAAAAAGTGAGTAAGGATGAGTGTGACCACTGATTGCATGTATTCCTGTGAAGTGTTGTCTGATCCACAGGGCTACAGAGCCTCTGAATGGAGTCTCCTCAGAGAGCACAGTCAGGAGCCAACACAGAGACCACAGTCAGGACCCAACACAGAGAGCATGGTCAGGACCCAACACAGAGAGCATGGTCAGGACCCAACACAGAGACCATGGTCAGGAGCCAACACAGAGACCACAGTCAGGACCCAACACAGAGAGCATGGTCAGGACCCAACACAGAGAGCATGGTCAGGATCCAACACAGAGACCATGGTCAGGAGCCAACACAGAGACCACAGTCAGGACCCAACACAGAGAGCATGGTCAGGACCCAACACAGAGAGCATGGTCAGGATCCAACACAGAGAGCACAGTCAGGATCCAACACAGAGAGCACAGTCAGGATCCAACACAGAGACCATGGTCAGGATCCAACACAGAGACCATGGTCAGGAGCCAACACAGAGACCACGGTCAGGAGCCAACACAGAGACCACGGTCAGGAGCCAACACAGAGAGAACAGTCAGGACCAAACACAGAGACCACGGTCAGGACCCAACACAGAGACCACGGTCAGGATCCAACACAGAGAGCACAGTCAGGATCCAACACAGAGAGCACAGTCAGGATCCAACACAGACACCACGGTCAGGATCCAACACAGAGAGCACAGTCAGGACCAAACACAGAGACCACGGTCAGGACCTAACACAGAGACCACGGTCAGGACCTAACACAGAGACCACGGTCAGGACCCAACACAGAGACCACGGTCAGGACCCAACACAGAGACCACGGTCAGGATCAAACACAGAGAGCACAGTCAGGATCAAACACAGACACCACGGTCAGGACCTAACACAGAGAGCACAGTCAGGATCCAACACAGAGAGCACAGTCAGGATCAAACACAGAGACCACGGTCAGGACCTAACACAGAGACCACGGTCAGGACCCAACACAGAGAGCACAGTCAGGATCAAACACAGAGACCACGGTCAGGACCTAACACA
>NC_044499.1:24933763-24938763 GCF_902362185.1 Chanos chanos | reverse complement strand
CATTCTGACACAGGCGTAAAAAATAGAACTACAAGGCGCGGGGGGGGGGTTTGTATGTTTGTGTGTGTCATAGAATGTGTTTGTGTGTGTGATAGAGAGTTATAAAGAAAGACAGAGAGACAAGACAGAGAGAAAAGGGTTGTACAGTGAGGAGGAGTGTGTGTGGGTGTGTGAAAGAATAAGACACAGACTGGGACACTGTAATATTGAGAGTGAGTGTGTGTGTGTGTGTGAGTGCGCGCGCACGCACACATGCGTATAAGTGTGTGTGACAGGGCAAGAGAGAGAGAGGAAATGTAATTTATAGCATTCTATGAAGGGTGTGTCCCTGAGGCAGAGGACACACACACACACACACACACTCTTATACACACACAGTCACATACACACACACTCACAATGATTTGAGGGAGTCTGCAATGATTTTAGCTGTTCTGTTGCCTAGTTACCAACTCACTGCCCAAATGTTTGACTGAAGACAGCCAAAATGTTCTAGTTCCAGCACCGGTGTTTGGGGCTAGGAGTGTGTTGCTGGAACCACACACACACACGCACACTCACCATGGTGGGAGTTCGGTAATGAGATTGTGGCTGATGTCCAGAACTTCCAGTTTCTTGCTTTCACTCAGCCAGTCTGGTAGAGTCTCCATACAGTTCCTACAGGCCAGAGGAGAACTGCTTTAGTCCACACCTTCTCACATTACACCAGTCCCCTCACATCGCTTCTCCCCACTCAACACAGACCTCACAACACTCAGTCCATACTCACATCTTCACACTTCACACCACACCTGTCACTACTTTATTTAAGTTCATCAAATCCCGTTTATTCAGGATGTGGTCTGCAGCGCGATATACTGCAACACTCCATATACAACACAAAACATTCAGACAGTGGGAGACACTAGATGATGTATGTATTACTGTATAAATTAAAGAGAGCATTCTGACAAAGAATGTGAGGTGACGTTGCCATGGTAAGTTTCTGCTTTGACTCATCTTGTCCCTAATAAAAGTTAAGAGACAAAGGAAAGAGTCGGCTAACAGCACAGTAATGACCAGTCGAGTATGCGCCCAAACTGGGAGTGTAATTATTAACTCTAAGACCAGCTACATGTGTGTGAACAACACACATAAATGCACGTGCCTAACATAGTAATGCGTGTGTATGTATACTGGAGAGCTAATTTGTGTGTGTTTGTGTGTGTGTCTTACCTGGAGATATCCATGTAGGTGAGATTGGTGGGTACTGGACTGACCTCTATCTCATGTAGTTCTGTGAGATAAACAAAAATAAATTATAATACAATTTTACAATTCTCTATGTATATGTGTGTGTGTGTGTGTGTATGTGTATGCATGTGTGTCTGTACATGTGTGTGTATGTGTGTGTGTGTGTGCACATGCACGTGTGTACGTGTGCATGTTTGTACGTGTACGTGTGTGTGTATATATGTGTGTGTGTGTGAGTGTGGAGAGCCCTTACGGTTGTTGGCAGCATATAGTCCTTTGAGCAGGTTGCCTTTGGCTCTCAGGCGTGTCAGACAGTTTCTCTCACAGTGTAAAACCTCCAGCCGAGGGAAAAGAGCGGCGTCCAGTTCCTGCAGTCCGTTGTCCCGCAGGTCCAGCTGAGTCACGTGCCGCAAGAAGTCTGGCTCGTCGGGAATGGCCCTGGAGATTTGATTCAACCTGATTCCCAAAAAGAGTCCCACAGCAGGGGCCCTCATCAGAACACAATTCACTTCAGCTCAACCTGATTCCTTTCATCCCCTGACAGTCACTACTGCTGACCCTTTCCACATCATTTCCTGTGGAAACTTTCTGTTTCACAAACAGTACTTGTGAACTGGCTGCACAGTGTTGGTAACCACGTAAAACATGAACAGACAATTGTGAAAATAAACAGAGTCTAGGCATAAGCGGAGATATAATGTATAATATTATAACATTTATACTGTGGGTGGCTAATCTCAGACTAATTCTAAATTATAGCTCACAGGAGGTCAAAATCAGCTGTTAACTGTTGGACTAAAGACACGTTTGACTTGTCACACAAATGATTGCTTGAGTGTTTTGGGCTGGCCATTGTCTGGCTACCTTTAAACTTCTTACAGGTGTTAAAAGAGAAACATATTAACTCCATATGTGTGAGGGTCAAATCTCAAAGTTCACATTTTAACAAAACTGTATAACGGAGAGTTAGAGAGCTTGCTCCAGCACACTAAAGTAGGCAAGTTCACAGGACAAACTCCTCAGGCCAGTCATACACAACAGTGTATTAAACATGAAAAAAACCCAAAACAAAACAAAACAAAAAAAACAGATGAATCAATGTGTGTCACTGTGTTTTTACAACAAAATTCACCATGAAAAATCTGAAACTTTTCTAGTCTAAGTGCATGTGTAAGTATACTCTGGCCCCTGAGCAGACCAGATGCTCTGTGTTCGTCTGAGTCAGGTATTAACTTGAAGAGGGCTCAAATGACTGGGAGCTTTGAACTTCTCCAGCAGAACTGTCAGGACTGCTTTGTCATCTATGGCAATACTTGGACATGCAACTCTTGCACAAGGTCAGGGTTTTCCAGGAAGTGTGTTTTTGTCAAAGCTCAGTGTGTGTGTGTGTGTGTGTGTGTGTGTGTGTGTGTGTGTGTATGATCTGTCTTTTTTTCATTCAGTAGCTGGATTCTCTCCTGCTGAAACAGACAGTTCTACAAAACAGAGCTACAAAACAGAGCAAATATGAACATGAGATATTTGTAGCAGACATCTCTTAATTTGATGGTAGAGTTTCCAAAATTAAAAACATATTTTGTGCTAAAGTCATGTTTGGCCCTAGCAGCTAACCTAATGCATTTATCAAGATTATCTGTTTTCATAATTAAACAGATGAAGCTCATCTGTGATAGTGATTGTTTTTCAAAGAGACTCTTTCTCTCCAACCTCCACTTCTCTTTTCTGTCTCTTTAGTCCTGTCTTTCACCACCTTCTCTCTTCAGTCCTCCTGATTTTGTGAGAGGTCAACATGAACCCAACAGCACCAACAGACCTCAGATCTACTGCTCCAACAACAGACCCCAAGTCTACTCATCTACTGCTCCAACCACAGACCCCAAATCTACTCATCTACTGCCCCAAAAACAGACCCCAAATCTACTCATCTACTGCTCCAACAACAGACCCCAAATCTACTCATCTACTGCTCCAACAACAGACCCCAAAATCTACTCATCTACTGCTCCAACAACAGACCCCAAATCTACTCATCTACTGCTCCAACCACAGACCCCAAATCTACTCATCTACTGCTCCAACCACAGACCCCAAATCTACTCATCTACTGCCCCAAAAACAGACCCCAAATCTACTCATCTACTGCTCCAACAACAGACCCCAAATCTACTCATCTACTGCTCCAAAAACAGACCCCAAATCTACTCATCTACTGCTCCAACAACAGACCCCAAAATCTACTCATCTACTGCTCCAACCACAGACCCCAAATCTACTCATCTACTGCTCCAACAACAGACCCCAAATCTACTCATCTACTGCTCCAACAACAGACCCCAAATCTACTCATCTACTGCCCCAACAACAGACCCCAAATCTACTCATCTACTGCCCCAAAAACAGACCCCAAATCTACTCATCTACTGCCCCAAAAACAGACCCCAAATCTACTCATCTACTGCTCCAACAACAGATCTCAGATCTACTGACTTACTGCTCCAACAAAAGACTGCAGAGCATCCTTATTCTTTCTGTCTTCCCACTGTCTCCTCTACTCCAGTTTTCTGTTTCTTCTCATGAATATAGTGAGAGAGTACTGGGGTCTATGTTCACACTTTTTCTTTCTTTTCTCTCTCTCTCTCTCTCTCTTTCTCTTCCCGTGATGTCATATTAGACAGGACTCTGTGGACAGAGTTCTGAGTTCTCTACAGCATTAACATCGTGGCACTTTGTAACATACATATCCCTTCTGGTGGTAAGGAAAAGAATTTTCTCTAGACAGGAATGTCTAGAAGCTCTCTGTCTCTCGCTCTCTATCTGATTGTTTCTTTCTTTCTCTCTGTCCATTATTCAGTTCCCTCCCTCTGTCCATAATTTAGTTTTCTTTCTCTGTTCATCTAAACCCCTGGTTGACCTACTCCACCCATATCTTCTAATCCCGAGAACCCCCTCCACCTCACCCAGTGCTCACTGTTTGTCTCACCTCTTTCTCCTCCATTATGGTCTTTCCCACTTCTCCTTTCTTTCTCTCTGTACGCCTTCCCCTGTCAAATATGTGGCCAGAGCAATATTATTCTCTTTCTCATCTCTGCCTTTATTTATTTTGACATTGGGCCTGAAAGAGAACTAATTAAACCCTTCTCTCTTTATCTGCTGCTCTCTCTGTCCCACACTTTCTGTTTCTTTCTTTCTCTCCCTGTCTCCCCCTATCCCTCTCTCTCTCATCTGGCCTCAGGATCGCATACCTAATAGACAGCAGGCGAAGCAATATTACTCGTTTTTTTTATATTAGGCTTTTGCTTCATTCTGTTATCTCTTTTTTCCCCAAAAACATGCGAAAAATCTCTTTCTCCGTCTGTCTGTCTCTGTCTCACCTCAGGTCGACGTGTCTGACGTGAAGCAGGCGGAAGCTCTGGAGGGCCAGCTCGCTCAGTCTGTTTCCAGCCATGCAGAGCCTCTCCACCGCGGGCAGACGTTCCAGCACCATGGGCAAGGAGGAGAACTCGTTAAAGGACAGGCCAAGATAGCACAACCTCTGTAAAGAGCCCAGCTCGGCCGGCAGAGCAGACAAGAGGTTCCCATCCAACAGGAAAGTCTGAAGGCTAAGAGGGTGGGAGAGACAGCATTAGAACAGCCTGGAGTTTGAATATGAAAATACAGGACTTTAAACAACATCAGTCTGGCTCCTAATCTACCAACACTTCATAATATGAATATGTGTGTGTGTGTGTGTGTGTGTTTGTGTGTCAGATGATGAGCTAGGCTTTTAA
>NC_044499.1:24923763-24928763 GCF_902362185.1 Chanos chanos | reverse complement strand
GCAAATGCCCAGTTCAAATAAAGTAGCACAAGCATTATTGGATTCCAATAAATACATCTTGGTGAGGTATTAACCTTTGAGATAAAGTACAACTCTCATATTCCAGAGCTTTATTATGTACTCTGACACACACACACACATGCACGCACACACATACACAGTCTCTTCATGAGTCCTCGTAATACAGATGTAACACATTCTTCTATGAATAAGACCATATGTGGGTATATGGCAAAGACACTTCGTATTTAGGTATATGGTAAAGAAAGCCTATTTATATGTAAGTGTATGATAAAGACTATTTGTATGTAGGTATATTGTAAAGACATTAGCTATGGGAGCTCACACAATGTGGAGTCATACAATGCATCCAGCTGTTAAAGACAGACACACACTGAGGCCAGCTCCAGTCAGTCAGTTCATGTGGTGACATGTCAGAGAGACAGGTGTGGTTGTGTGGAAAGTGAGGACACGGTATGTGTTTATTGGGATATTATGCCAATACGACTGGTGTTAAATGCTTTTGTGCCTTACTGACAGTGTTCCATACATATTTACAATACAGACAAGTGCACAGTAGCATGGCTGTTATGGGAGGCAATGCAAAAATGAGTTGTTCAATGCTGGTTAACACTTAAAAACAAAAACAAACAAACAAAGAAACAAATAAACAAAGTAATGTTTCTGGTGAAGAGATGGTCTATGGTAGCTGTGCTGTTCCCTATTTCAGAAGCAGATCAGTGAGTGTTAGTGAACATTAATAAACATTAGTGAATGTAAGCGAATTTTTGTGAAAACTGGTGACTGTTTGTGAAGGTCGGTGAACGTTTGTGAAAACTGGTGACTGTTTGTGAAGGTCGGTGAACGTTTGTGAAAACTGGTGACTGTTTGTGAAGGTCGGTGAACGTTTGTGAAAACTGGTGACTGTGAAGGTCGGTGAACGTTTGTGAAAACTGGTGACTGTGAAGGTTGGTGAACGTTTGTGAAAACTGGTGACTGTTTGTGAAGGTCGGTGAACGTTTGTGAAAACTGGTGACTATTTGTGAAGGTCAGTGAACGTTTGTGAAAACTGGTGACTGTTTGTGAAGGTCGGTGAACGTTTGTGAAAACTGGTGACTGTTTGTGAAGGTCGGTGAACATACCTTTCCTCCGATGAGTGGCAGGATATGCATCTTGCCTGTGTGGCTTGCCTTGACGGATGACACCATGAGGCAGGTGCCACACAGGATGACCTGCCGTCGACTCCAGCGGTTCACCGGTAACTGGAGCTTTCCCTTCCTCACATTATAGGTCCCTGACAGCTGGACTCGCTCTGAACTCTCTATGCTGTGGGGCTTCCCTGCAAAACACCAAGACAGAAGAAAGTTAGCGTTACTGATCTTAAGGCTCAGGATGTGAGAAAACCAAACTGACCCTCCTGCCAATAATCAGGCCAATAATGTAGGTGACAAAAAAACATGACAATAAGAGTCTGAAACCAGGGGACTAAACTGAGCTGAGGACTAAAATCATAAAATCACACATTAAACTCTACAAACACAGACTCTAATGACCTACCTCCTGAACAGGGATAAGAACTGGTTCTGGATTTAAACAGTGCTCTGAACCAGACAAATCCAGACCCACTTTAAAATAGGCTACTCTTGGACTGCAGAGATTAGAGTCTCTCCATGGCTAAATGGAGTCAGAAATAAAATCTTTTGAGGATGCAGGTTGAGTGATGCTTCTTCGTTGGCACAGACAGCTGGATTATTTGGAACAGTTTTCTTTTGAATGCAGTGGAAGAACTATGCAGTATACCTGTGCCATTCCATTTAATTCAGGCCAATACTGTGTGAATACATGCACACCACAACCGTTGATAGAAACCACCTGACTAAATCTAGTTGTACTCGGTCGGGGACTTGACAGATGAGAGGTCAGAAACCCAGAGGTAAGCTGTATTTGAAAAGAAAGGCAGATTTTACACAGTGATTAGTTATTCAGAGTTAGGGCCTTTACCCGACTTCATTTATGCCCTTTCCAGGAAACTGGCCTCGTCAGCCTTTTCACTGCGCCACATAAAACCATACCATTATCATCACTGACTCAGCCACGTTCCACCAGCACACATTACAGGAGTGTGTGTGGAAATAAGAACTCGTCCTCTCTTATGGCCACACACACACCTCCTAACATCAACACAGTGAGGAGTTTTTACCTAGCTGAGTGTTAGTTTTTAAAGCAAGACTGTCATATAACCAGTGAGTAAACACACAGTGCATATCTTCCTGAACTCAGACTCCTAAAAAGCACTTGTCGCACAGGAATCTCAGTGCTAAAACCAATGGCACAAATTTTGAATCTATGAACATTATGCTAACAAGTCAAGATCTTCCACCCAAGTCTGTAGACAGAGCTAGGTTAGATTAGACACCGCCCAGCCACTGATTGTAAATTAGACAGTGCCCAGTATAATCCAACAGGTTTCTTCTGTCGTTCAAACCAGTTAAGTGCACTGCTGCTGATACATGGGACTGAACATAGACGAAAACACAGCAACGATGCTGAAAACAAACATAAATTATCAGTACTAACACAGAGTAAAGCGATCCCCTTTGCTAATCTGAGCTGCTATTTCGGATTAGAATTAGGAACAAACTGCTCCCAGATCACAGGAGGAAGCTCTTAAAATGCGTCATCTGACCTCAGATCAGCCCAGCCCTTTTGGAGCAGAGGAGAGATTGTCTTGGACAAAGACTCAGAATGGGCTCTACCAGTGCTACACAATTCAGGATGTCCATTTTTGGACACGTATGCTTTTAGCTTGACATCAGATCCTACAGTGCAACAACACGCAGTGAGCCTGCTTTGCTTAACCCGCTCCCAACTGGAACAGGAGCGGGCTGGGGCGAGGCGGAGTGTGGCGCTGCTTAAATAATGTATGGCTTTTAAGTTCACAGAGACACGCCCCTCACATACATAAGGGGGAGAAAGTGCTAGGTGAAAGCATGCTTATGGGTCAGGTCTATTTTTGACTCCAGCTGGTGACGAACTGTAGAAAGCTGAGCCAGGATGCAGAGTAGAGAACTTGGCAAAAAGAAAAAATATGAGGAGTGTCTAAGGGAGCACAAGTCAAAAAGACCACCTAGTCTGTCGTGTCTGTCAGAGAAAAAAGCTGAGATCAGTGCAAACGCGTTCAGTTCAAAGCCAAGGACTGACTTTAAACTCCACGTCTTTCATCTCTTTCTCATGTCACAGGTTCCATGAGGAAAAACAGTGGGGTATCCAGACTGGCAAAGTGCTTACATCACATGTTAACTGTGTAGTACCTGTGTGACCACCAGCTTTCTACATCTACTGTGACAAGCTCAGGTCGGAATCTTTGTCACCGTTCAAACACACAGCGTTCGTTTCACCATTTCTCTTTCTGCTGACATCTCAAAGCTCTCTATGGCAGCGTGAATGAGATTACCTAGCCGCTTTTAGCCCCAATATGTCACCACGGCAACCCAGCTGATTTCTATGACAGTTTGGTTCGAGCACCATAGGACTATGGTGTACAGGACTGAACACAAACAGACACACACAGCAAGCTGGGAACACACGAGAACACACACACACACACCTCTCTCCTAGGGAGTGGTGTGACAGTTATGTAGCATCTGCACTGTTTCTCTTATGGTTTCAAACAGGAATAAACGGTCTAAAAAAGGAACAATGTAAAATCGGAAAACGAAGGGATAACAGCCAGCAGAGTGCTTACTGGTCCCCTGGTGTCAGAGCTCATGTGAAACACACACACACACAGACACACACACACACACAGACACAGCGGCCGTCAGAGTGATGAAGAGCGGACCCACACGTGGGAGGGAGGCCAGTGCCCGTGTGTGTGTCTAACGGGGTAACTGAGGGAAGGGCTGGGCCGTATGGACGTCCTGTTTAGAGCGGCTGAGAGAAGTGAACTGGGACTTCTGCTGTCAGCAGGCAAATTTTAACTTTAACAACACAAAACTGTTCCATGTTGTACGTGTCTGCCGCAGAGAGAGAGCAAGAGGGAGAGAGAGAAAGAACAAGCTTTCAGTCATTTCAGTATATCAGTTACAATAATAGTCTGCAGGGAACCAGGGAACATTGAAACTGCTTTTGCAATTAACATTTTTTTTGCACTTTGCCAAGAAGCAAAGAGAAGTTATGCCACAATGTTACCAAGCTAAAAGGTTGACTGTGTTCGACCTTTCTCTGAGAGGTCACTGACCTGACCTACGGAGTAATATGTCTGTGCACGTGTGCATGTGGTTGTGTTTACTGTTGACTCCAATCACATGTAAACCACAGGTTAATGTCTAATGTGCAGCACTGGGCTTTACACCCACTCTTTTTCTCAGTGTGTGTGTGTGTGTGTGTGTGTGTGTGAGGGGGGAAGCGTGCTTATTGATAATCAGTGAAAAAACAGTGTGTTAAAACCACATGACATGAGCATGTATGTTAAGAGGACACGCTTTATTTTGACAGTGTGTGTGTGTGTGTGTGTGAGTAGGCCTCTGATCAGCTCCACAGATATACATGTGTGGGAATAGTAAGTGTTTGCAAAGAGCTTCCTTCCTCTCACCTAATGCAGGAAGGCTAATGTTTCCTCTGTTTGGTCTCCACCCTGTGGACACGCCCTCAGCCAGCGTTTCCACACAATGTGCCTTAATGTGACCCTGTGGACACGCCCTCAGCCAGCGTTTCCACTCAGTGTGGCTTTAACGTGACCCTGTGGACACGCCCTCAGCCAGCGTTTCCACACAGTGTGGCTTAACGTGACCCTGTGGACACGCCCTCAGCCAGCGTTTCCACACAATGTGCCTTAATGTGACCCTGTGGACACGCCCTCAGCCAGCGTTTCCACACAATGTGCCTTAATGTGACCCTGTGGACACGCCCTCAGCCAGCGTTTCCACACAATGTGCCTTAATGTGACCCTGTGGACACGCCCTCAGCCAGCGTTTCCACTCAGTGTGGCTTTAACGTGA
>NC_044499.1:24918763-24921263 GCF_902362185.1 Chanos chanos | reverse complement strand
ACCAATCTGCTCGTCCGTTTCCATGGCACTGGGGACCGTCCTGTCTAATGCTATAATGTGGGGATAATTAATTGTGTGAGGAATGTCATACTGAAGCCCTGACATCTAGAACGTGCTTTCGGCCATACACACACAAACACACACTCGCCAGTCTTCCTGCCCTTTTGCAGAAGCCAGTGGTGTTAACAGCTCTGGAATGTATCTGACAATGACCCCAGGATCCGAACCAAAATCCTCCTCATCACGGCCCCCTCCCTCCTCTGCATCAAGCTGAATTCACTGTGTCAACCCTAATTCAGACACCCCCCCCCCCCCCACCCCGACTGAGAAATCATTGGCTGTGCACTACAGATACTGATTTCATTGACCACAGGACAGGTAACATCAACTAAAATTTTGAGTTCATGCTCGCCAAAGCTTGTGTTCTAAGGCAGACACTGCTTATGGAGCTGATCTGGGATCAGACCAGTACAGGATGACAGTTGACTGGGGCTGACAATGCTGTAGATGCGGATTAGTGCACTGATCTCAGACCAGCAGGAACAAGTCTAACTGGCAACTCCACTCATCAGTAATGACAAATTCCTTGCATACTGGAAGGCAGCCAAAATGACAAAATGTATTCAGTGGGTCCAGGTATCTTCCAAAAAGCACCAGGGGGTTTTCCAAACACAGAGCTGTGTTGAGGACCAGATGCATTTCTCTCTGTGTCCACAGAGGGCAGCAGAGAATCTCACAGTTGCGAATGGTCAACCTGACACATGGAGAGTGTTTTTCACTGGTGTTCTGTAGTGCTCAGTACGGTTCGCGGTACATGTGTAGTGAACTATGTTTTTTTTTTTTTCTTTTAGCTCGACTCTTTTTTCAAACATGATCCTAAATCACCGTTAATGATTCTTCTCAGTACAAGACATTACACACCACTTATGCTTTTGATGATTAAGAACAACATCAGTAATAATTATAAGCCAGTATGCCTTTTCTTTCTTTTAATTTCTCTCTGCGAGAACACATTTGGTACACGTACACTTTATCTAAGCAGACAATTACAATAGCTTTGATGTCCACTGTTGTAAATAACAACAAAACATATGGTGTCTGAAGTCACAACTGAGTCTCTTCCTAATGAACTGGCTCACTCGGGCGACAGACCCCCCGTTCCAAGTTCAGTTTTCTTCTACTTCTTTTTGAGAGGAAGAACTTTAAATAACTGCTGCTCAACCTGACTTTTCCTGCTCTCAAGTTCTGAAGAAGAAGCTTAAATTGGAGCTGAAATGTTGAGGATGAGTGCTGTTTAGACTGACAGCGTTTTGCCCGTTGGCAGTGAGAAGAGCCTTTCATTTCCTTACACATCTTGTCTGAAAAAGGAACTCTGACATAAAACCTGCTGAAGATGAGTCTTCCATCAGTCATTTTCCCAAGAGCTTTACCCCATATTTATTATTTTTGTTCTTTTGCTGTTTCTACATGCTTAAATTAAAAAGAAAAAGTTCAGTTCTGCATTGGTTCGACTTTCTTTCAAGGCAAACAGTGATACAAACCAAACCATGGCCGAAAAACCAATGCCCAAACCCAAACTGTGACTAGGGTGACGCGTCAGAGCTGTAGCGGCTCCTCTCTGTTTGAAGCGAGTCTGGATGGTGTACACGTTCAGATCATCCGGTCGTCTTTTTATGTCACACCCACTTTTATTGAGCAGTGAGAACCATCTCCCTGTCTCTCTCGCTCTCTCTCCCACACATACAGACACATAACCCCCACAGACAAACACACACCCAGACACACACCAAAACACAGCCACCTAGACACACACACCAAACCACAGTCTATCTGGCTATACAGTATTATTTTGGGGAGAGAGAGAGAGAGAGAGAGAGCGAGAGTGTGAGTGAGTGAGTGAGAGAGAGAGAGAGAGAGAGAGTTGTTATTATTTGCCTACCCCCCAAAAAAGAGAGTAAAAGCAAACCTGTTAACCGAGGATAGGAGGATATGAAATGTCTGTTTACAAACTGTCCACAGACTTCACTATCATCCTTCACTCATATTCTCACCCTCTCCATTCACTCCAGTATTCACTTCCACTTTCTCTCTCTCTTCACAAACACACTGCATATACAGTGTTTTTTCCCCTTCAGTGACACAGTGAAAACCGGACTTTGTTTGAGAGGTTTTAGTGGCGGATTAGCTGTGTTTTTCTAATTGAGATGTACATTGACTGCTGGTTTTGGATTGGCCATTGAGAGTAAAGCAGCAGAAATAAAGCATGTGTTGCATGAGAATGCAGGGACTGTAACCTTTGCTCATTCTGTGTACCACCAGTGAAGCATAAGTTCAGGAAGCTAATTGTGTTATTACATTCATATTCGTAATGTCAACCCATTAATGCCTCATTATTACCGCACGGACAACCCCCTCTCCCTCTCTTTCTCCTTGTCCAGTGCCGCAGAACAGAAAGATCAGATTGACTAGTGTCTCTGTTCTGGTTCTGACAGACACACTC